>NW_027397064.1:81004774-81166028 GCF_003265705.2 Callorhinus ursinus | reverse complement strand
ACACACACACACACACACACACACACACACACACACACACACACACAGAGGCACAATCTTGCTAAACAAGAGTAGTAATAGTTCCTGTCTAAAGGAAAGGAAATTAAAAAAAATAAAAGTACATCAATTATTTGGCATGCAAACATTTCCTATGATTCTTTTATGCCATCCCCTCCCCAACCCCCACCCCTTGGTGAGATTAATCGTGTGACAAATGACATGAGATGGCCTTATGAAATTTTGTCTGGAACAATTTTTACTGCTAATGGAAATTATAAATAATATGTGCCTTTCGTCAACTGCATTCTTCAGTAATCTAATTGTACCAAGCTAATGAGACCTGGGTTAGGAAATGTTCTGAGGTTCCCATGCCCCAGGTCAGGGAATGCTGCAAACATCTCTGAGCAGATGTGCTCAGTCTCACGAGGATGGCAGCTGGAGCACTTGGTCACTCCACAGAGCGCTGGCTGTGCAGAGGGCTGTGAACTTGACCTACTGCTAGAGGTAAACAGCCTTCCTGTTGGTTAGCTGCAAAACTAAGGGGGGAAGGAGGGCAGAGAGAGATAAAATGCTCCTTCTCACCCTCCGTCCCCCAACCTTTTATTAATTCTGTGGAAGATTATCCCCATTTTCTTCCCAAGGATAATGGTTGTAAATGTTGCCTTTCAGAGATTAGCACATGTGTTAGTGTCTGCATGTGGCATGCTGAAGGGAGCCAGAGGGCCGGGGAAAGGCTGCCTGAGAATGAAAACACCTCTTCTCCCCATTTCTCCAAATCAATATTGTTTACTCTGCATTTACAAAGGTTGATGCACCATCACTCCGGGCTGGTACACACAGACTGTTTCAAAGAAGATTTTATATTATGGTTGGATAAGAGGTGTTTAAATAAAAAATTCCAACATACTCCAAAAGTAGTTATGACTACCCCCCAACCTTGAGGTTAGGAAGTGTGCGCAGCAGAGCTGAGACATAATTACCTACATCCTCTGAATGATGTCATTCAGGGCAACACGACCTTGGGAGTTGATTCTAATATTTGGTCAATCTCCAAAATCCAATAGGAGATTTTTTTTTCCCCTTAGTTACTCATAAGTTTTTAAAACTTCTCCATTTCAGTGTAGCTGGGAAATATTTTTCTTTTTCCTTATTTTTTTCTTTGTCAATTTTTCAAACAAAGTACAACTAGCCTGACTTTCCTCTCCTTCCCCAACTCCATGTACCATGTGAGTGGCACGTGTGTGCACGCAGACACAGATACAAACACACACACATACACGCACACACACACACCTGTGCTTCCTTTCTTCCTTTGACTCAAGGGGTCACTGATTCCATAGTATTACACCAGCAAAGAACTGCTCCTTTAGTAAGCCTCCTGATTAGAATATTTCAAATGTCCTGAGAATGAGGACACTCACTGATTTTCTAGGAATGGGATCAGTTCTCACAGAAAGCATTCTCCTCTTCTCATTTTTAACTTCTTCTTTGTCCTTTGTGCTGTCCATTTGCATCCTGCCAGAGGATTCTTCCTCTCCTGAGGCATTTACATCTTTCACATATTTGCAGACTGTTATCATGCTCTTCGTAGCAATCACTTAGCCAAAATATACATTACTCTGTGCTCTTTTAATCTCGCCACATAAATCAAGCCTTGGTGCCCTAATCATTTTGTTGTTCTTCTATGAAGTCACTCCAATTTGGCTTTGTGTTCTGAGGTGACAAAAATGGAAGACAGATTTCCCTGTTTAGATTCAGTTCTGTCATGTTGAGACCCCATCACCTCCTGCTCCTTCATATGAAATTTTTTCGTATGCCAACTGACTCAGTACTCCTTTCATACTGTTGGATGATGTTACTCTTACATACTTCTCTCCCTGGAGGTTTAATCTGGTGGGAAACTTGAAGTGGTTTATTATGCTATTTTTGAGCTATAACAAGAATAGAAATTGCATTTATTTTTGATAAAGACAGCGGAAGCAGACCTCCAGGTCCCCACGCCAAAGTTCCCAAGCATTTATTGGATCTATGGATTTTTCACATTTTTCCAAGGAGTTTCCATTAAGAATAAAACCAGACACGGAAATTTCTAAGCCCCAAAAGGAAAAATTTTAGAAGAGGAAAGCAGAGTTTATAATGAAATACCTCTTGCAACTTTACCAAATATGCTTTGATATAGGCACAGAATCAAAAGTAATTTATTTTATAAGTACTTGCTAAATTTCAGAAAGAAAACCAAATGAAACCTGAATACTTAAGAAGTTCTTTGGAGGCATTTTCTTTCAAAAGTGTATCATATTGCCACTTTTAAATTTGTGTCATTCAGTGATAATCCTTCAGCTTCCTGATTGGCTATGGTATTCGGAACGGACTGGCCCTTGAATCACTCTTTATGCTGAAGGTGGGTGTGGATGCTAATCCGTGAGTCATTATCACCTCATATATGTTAGTTCAGAGATCTGGGGTGTGCCTGTGTTCACCCTGCCAACATGAATAGCATTTCTTGGAAATTCAGAGTTTTTGTTTTCTGAGGGTCTGATTTGAAATATTTTCCACATAGGCATTTTCATTCTCACTGAGTAATCATGTTTTTGGAATTTGGTTTTATTTTAATTCTTCTTTTCTGAACTCATTGATTAGCAGAGATACACACCAGCTGAAAACTCAAAAGAGGAGGTCCAAGTCTTGCTTCATTTCTCTCTGGAGCTAAAATAAGTATGTCAGCCTTCTGGCTTTATCTTACTCCTGATTTCTAATCTTTACCTACAACAAGATTTTCATTCTTGTGGAATTTACAAACTCCCAGTGTGACTCTTGATATATCTGAACATTACTTTTCTATTAACATTAGAAAACTGAACACATTCTCTTTCTTATCCTCTCTTCAGCATGGTGACCTTAAACACAAACTCCTGGGTCATAATGGTCCATGCAAAATGCTTGCCTACTTTGCCCATCATTTTTCAAAAACCAAAACTTACTGGGAAAATATTGAAAACAATATCAAGGTCATGAAAGTTGAACTCATTGGAGAAAAGGTTGATTTTGGAAATTTCACTGGTATCTTGGTACATTAGCTTTTGGTGATATGAATCCACTTTTCTAAAACCATGGGAGATGATCCAAAGTGAAACCAAACCTAACCTCAGATCCTTCCTGCAGCAAGGTAGTAATCTCAGGTGCTAAGTCACTTAGGGAGTGTTTCCCGCCACCAGGCTTTGTAGTTGCTATTCCTTCTACCTGAAATCCTCTTCCCTCAGACACATATGCAGGCCTTGTGACTTTTGCTTTCATCACATTTTTATTGAAACCTTCTCTTCTTCTTGGAGGCCTTCTTGGACCAATCAGTCTCAAACTGGAACACTCACACAAGCACTTCCCATCTAGCTTCTCCACTTTATTTCTTTTCTCTATCATTTACCAATACTGAACATGTCAGACATTTTACATTTTTATCCTGCTTGTTTTCCCCACCTCTTATGTTAAAATGTAAGCCCATAAAGGCAGACATTCTTGTCTCATTGTTGTATCTTCAGAAACTGTGATAGTCTTCAGACTTGGTAGGTATTTGCTGAATGAAGAAATGAACATAAAATTCCAACAGACCAAACAAATTTGAAAGTAATTTTGAGTTTATTGAAACAGACTGATATCTTAAATATACCTTTCTATAAAGCAAAATTAAAAATGAGGTAAATGTAATTGAAATAGCAGGATTGAATTTAGGGGAATTCACGTGTAATCAGAAATTTTCACTTCCCCTTTACTTTTACATACACATATATGGACACAAATATATTCAACTTGCAAATACATCATTACTTTCTAAGTGACACTGTAATAGGAAGAGACATGCAGCTCATCTTTAATATCATCTCTACCAAGGTTCCATATGATATGAAATGGAGAAGAATACTGATTGAATTAGGGGCAGTTACAGAAAAGTAGTATTTTCTAAATCCTCTCTGTGCTTTAAGAACTAAATGAAATCATGTTTCTTCCATAAAACTACTGCCAACTACTCTAGTCTGCACACATCACTCCCTTCTTTACATTTATACTTTCAAATTAAGACTGTTTGAGAACTGTTTTGTGCCAGGCAACACCCCAGTGAGAAAAAGACTCAGCTAAGGAGAAATCTCATGAGACCGAGTTTTGTTTAATCTAAATTTGCCATGACCATTAAAAAAAAAAAAAAAAACTAATCTCACTTTCTATTCACTTCTTTCTCTTGTTATCTCTTGCACATATCACTGTCCGACATACCACACATTTTATTTAGTTACCCTATTTACTGGCAGCTCTTGCACTAGCATGGAAAACATGCGACCATACAGCATAGAGGACAAAGTTAAGCACACGGTGACATCTTCTTATCCTGCCCTCCATCTGGGACATTAAATGGACTTGTGTATCTGGTCAGATCCAACCAGGAAAAGATAAACTGTCTTGGGTAGCTAAAACAAAGGAAATTTAAGGCAGGTAATTGGTGACATCAGGATTTAGAAGAGGCTACAGAGGCAATCAGAGTGAAGTGAAGCAACCCAAAGATTATATTGGACCAAAAGCACAGTGATTTTCTGCTCAGGAGAAAGGCGTTTTCTGTAAGCTTACCGTTTCACCGGGAACTTAACAAGAATTGGTTCTGAGGAATAATGTTTTTCTATGGCTAAAAACTTTTTAATTCATGAAAAAAAATGTTTCTCTTTTATGGGTGATGCTGGAGGGCTGGAGAAGGGCCCTCATCCCTGGTGGCTGGAGTGTGGGGTTTTCCAGGTAAGCCAACGAGGCACAGTGGGAGCCCGCAGGTGCACTGTGTGACTGTGGGAACATGTGGGAAGAGTCAGTGCACATCCTGAAAGAAGGGCAAGGAGGGAGGGGATGGGCTGGAACATGCTGAGTGTCACAGATGGCTCAGAAAATGCTAGATTCAGACTTTAAGGTGCTGTGGCCCCTGCCACACTTCCCAGAGGAAGCTGGATCTCACAAGATGTTGGGAGTTCTATAGGGGTAGCACAGCTGGGACCCCCTTGGTGCTGGTGGCCCCTCATCCTAGACTCGTTCGTAAGTAGTCTGGCTCACACCACCTATCACACAAACCCTTCTTGCTCATGAGGCCCTTCCCTTCTTCCCCTCCTCAGAGTCACAGTGCTGGGGCACCTCACCTCAAAGGCCTGGCCAGGTGGTTTAGGGTATGGGCTCTGGCCCAAAAGCTGTGCAGAGGAGGCATCATCCCAGGCCAGAATGGGAGAGCGAGCTGTGCATTAGCAACGATAGGTATCTACACCTGAGGGACAAGGGGCCAGTCATGTTACTGGAACTCAAGGCCATGTTCTCATGGAGGATGCTGAAACCATTTTTGGGATCCTCCAGTAGAAGAGACAGTGCCAACTGGGGGAGGCACTGTTAAGGCCAGAGAAGTGAAATCACTCCACCTTCCCCACTCCTGCCTTCCAAACCCTCAGTAGTGTTTCTGATGGCAAAACCGAGCCGAAAGTCACCTAAGAAACCCATGGTGCAGAAGTCAAGCCCTGCTCCAAGATAAAACAGCAGAGCGAAAGGGTAAGGCAGATGCATCTGAAGGACAGCAGGCCTGGCAAGTGCAAACACCCAGCAAGGAAAAACTTGACAGAAGACACTTCTGAACATTCAATTCGATGAAGTTTCTTTTCTTTTCTCTTCTTTTTAATATTCTGGAAACTTTCTGGAAAACTGGACCTGTGAATAGTTTAACTATGAAATAGTGATTCAAACATGGGAAAGAAAAGGCTTTACAAGAAATTTTCTGGTATATGGCTGCACTAGATATTTGCACTTAATCATGTGGATAAAAAGGAGGCTTGATTCAAAAGGGGACGTACAGTTGGTGGTGGGGGTAGTGGTAGAAGTGAGATGTTTATTGTAAAGTTTATTATCAGAGGGTAATTTAGAAATTGAGATAAAGAAAGAAACATCCTATGGTTTGATTGCCTTTATTTTTTGCAGACCTCAACGTGACCCAACGAAAAAATCTGTTTAGAGCAGTATTTATATTTTCTATGTAAGACAAATAAAGAAGAGATAGAAAATGATTGCACTAATTCAACTTTTTTAGGTGAAGTAGGAATAAAACTCAAATGTCCTTTATGCCCTCCTAAGAAGTAAATGCCCTCCAAAGAGAGAGGGACAGAGAGAGAATGAATATAAATATGAAAGAGAGAAATCTGGGAACACCATATTGAATGAGGACCCTCTGTAAATACTGAAGTTTGGTTAGTATTTTTCAAACTGCTTAATACTGCTGAATGGACATCTTTACATGACAAACACCAGATGGAAAAATCAGTTGAGAGTCACAAGCCGAGGATGATTTCATTACAAAATGATCATTTACTCATAATTATCCAGAAAAGCCCAAAACCCTACAGTGCTTTCATAATAACATTTGTGTTACTAAAATATAGCAAGAGTATACTTTTGCTGAAAGTTTACATTCTAATCTGCAGGAGAAACTTAATTATTCTAATATGATAAACACATAAAATGCCTAATTTTAAGATTGGAATTTCAATTTCCAGTAACACATTTCACCATGACACCATTTGCAGTTTTTCTCCTAAACTGCTGTCTACAAAAATACTGTAATAACATAGCTTTTCTGCTTAAACACATAACTGATCATCAAGAAAACAAAGTGATTTACTCTCATCTTTATGTAAATAAAAAGCTTATTTTTCCTCCATACTTGCATCTGACAATAAGATGCTTTAAGTAAGTTTTAAGAGACTTTATAACAATAAAATGCTCTTAAAAAGTTTTAAGAGACTGAGACCAAAAAATCCATTTAGAAATACTGCTTTCAGTGACCACACAGCATGCCTAAGGCTGCTTCATGACATGTTTGCATTGTTATTTGGTGATAAACAAAATAAAAAGATCTGTCATTGAAACTTAAATAAGTGAGATTGGTTACATAAACTGCAACATTCTAAACTTTGGTAACGTACAGTCGACCGCTTAAAGCAGCCCTTCCAAAAAAACACACTTGGATTATTTTTCCAGACAGGAAAGATTAATAGCTGAAAATCATGACCTTTGACTTTTGACATAAATTCTAAGAAGTGAAATGCAATTGGAAACACTGGTGAAACCTTAAATTATTGCTATAGAGCGAAAGCATAACCATATATCTACAACAACTAAACATATACACCCAATTTGGGGTCACAGATTTCCACTCTAGCTTATACTACAGTATATCCAATGAATGTACGGTTCCATGTTTCATCCCCACTGTACTTCTACAAAGTAGAGCCTCCAATTGCTGACTCCCTTGATAATGCAAATTGTTTACAAGTATGATTTCCAGAGAAAATAAACCTTTATAAATACAGAGAATTTGATTCATCTGACATTTTAATAGCCCTTATTTAGAAATCACTTTACACAGGCATTACTCCCTAATATTGCAATTCTGAACCTTCTTGAGGAACAGATACAGATGATTTCCATTATACATTTAAGTAGTTAAAATGAGAAAATTATCACAAAATCTTGGCATATATGTAAGTTCTTTGAAAGAAAAAATGTGTATCTTTTATTATGGACCATGACCTTTAGCAGTAATTTATCATATTATCACTACTAAAACAAGAATGATTTTATAGCTTAATTATAAAATAATACAATATAATACATTATGATATCATTCATAATTCATTTATGATTATAATAAAATATCAGATATATGCAACTACCAGAAACAAGTCAAATCAGTAACTTTTTAACTGCCTTCAACCATGCTTCCAATAAAGGAATAATTAAATTAATACCTGTGTACCAAATGAGTTCTCAATAAAGAGTTAATGGCCCTTTTCCCTACAGTGTAAAACTGGAAATCCAAATGGTATTCAGTGGCACAGAAGCGAAGCTGCACTTTTTATATCCCTTTAGGAATAAGAGCTATCATATTATAAATTCTAGTTGAAAAAGATCCCAGGATGACAGAACTGGTAAGTAACAAGCCATATACTGATGATTCAGATAAAAAGCTTCTTGTAAAATAATAAAACACCCTTTTTTCATAAATCCCATAATCCTGGCTAAATCTTTTCAATGAAACATGGACAGTATCTTAGTTTCTAAAAGAAAGGGGAAATACACACACACACACACACACACACACATTTAGTTCATCTTTAAGATCCTCATATTCTAACCCTGAAACATGACTCAGCCTTTGAACTTCAAATATCATGTCCATTTACTGGCTATGGGCACATCTCCATCTTGAAAAACGAAAACCTTAAAGAGGAATTTCTGTTTTTTGGCCTTCTCTTAAAATTTATCATTTGTTCACAAGAGCTTTAAGATAACTTGTTATAATTCTCCTAGGGAAAAGAAACAAATGTTTCATTGTTATTAATTTTAAATGTGCATTTCATTAATATTTATTTATTTCAAGATGATGAGCTTTTAGAAAACTGAGAATTTGCATATCTTTTCTTGACTTTCAATTCAAGATGATATACTGAGGAAATGAATTAATCCCTTTTCCTCCTGAGGCCTTTATGAATAAAAAAACATGAAACATATAAAATTAAAAAACACAAAGAACCAAAGAGGACAGGTGGTTATCAACATCACCATAGATATTCCAACAAGATTTGGGGAGACCGAAAGTAGACAGAAGTGTGTAAATCAATGAGCAGAGCAGAATTTGCTGCAAAAATGTCTCTCATCTCTGGGAGATGAGAGTCAATGTTTCTGCCAGACCACTACAGTGGCTTTGGGCTCAGGGGCAGAGATGACGTGGAAGGAGAATGATCATCTAAGAGTCAGTATTTAAGATGGTTGTGTCAAGCATAGTGCTTCCAGGTAGCCTATATGTGTTTGTGGGGAAAAAAAAAAACCCAGGACATTCTTTTTTTTTTTTTTTAAGAAATTAAATGAGATATCTGAAGAGAGAAGCAGTAAGGCTGCTGTGTATATTGAAGCTCTGAATACAGTTCTGATTATTCTGACATGTGACATGTAATCACATACCAAGTACCTTACTTGGTAAATCTTTGATGAGCCTGACCGTTGACCCACCTTATTCATATGAACAAATCTTATAGCATATTGAAGGGAGGGGCATGAATAGAACTATTTACATGTTTGCAAATTTGCCAAAGAAACCCATATCTTCTAACCATTCTTTTTTCTTAAATATGAACAGGCAAATAAGATCGCCAAATGAGGGCGCCTGGGTGGTTCATTTGGTTAAGCGACTGCCTTTGGCTCAGGTCGTGATCCTGGAGTCCCGGAATTGAGTCCCACATCGGGCTCCCTGCTCAGCAGGGAGTCTGCTTCTCCCTCTGACCCCCTTCCCTCTCGTGCTCTCTATCTCTCATTCTCTCTCTCTCAAATAAATAAAAATCTTAAAAAAAAAAAAAAAAGATCACCAAATGAGTGAAAAATCAACAGCATCAAAGAGAAACACCAAGATAAATAGAAAAGATGATTATGGAGCTAAAAAAAGATAACCAGTAATTCAGTAAACAAAACAGGAGCAAACAACAAAAACCTCTCTTACATAAACAGAGAAATCAGAGGTGATATTAGGTTAATGTAACAAAAACACAATGCTACGTAAAAGGAAAGCAAAAATGTTAGAGAATACAATTTGTGTGCTTAGGTGATTAGGATATTAAAAATTTGATTTAAAAAGGAGGAGGAAAAGGGTGCGGGGTACTCTGTCCCAATCGGTAGGACTGAAAGATTAACAAAAACTGTGAGAGAAAAAGGTAGGCACAGAGCATCAACATCCTACTAAAAAGAGTTCTAGAAAAAGAAAATTGAAAAAAAAAAAAGATGAAAAGAAATTATCCAGTCATCAGAATAATAGCAGAGAATTTAAGTTAGAAGTCTTTAGCGTTAATAGATTTTGATAATTCAAATGCCCAGTCCTCAATGAATTTTTTCAACTATCCATCTGAAAATTTAAGAACTCCAAGGATAAAGGTACTGCAATTTTCTGAATAAATAAAACAGCTTATTAAAATAAATAAAACTAAGACTGGAATTGGAATTCTCTTCAGTAATACCAGCTTATAAAAGAATAAAGAATCATAGGAGAAAACATATTTTTGATTTAGAACTCTAGGTCATGACTGTTACTCAAATGTGAGCGCTAAAGAAAGACATTTCAAACAGACAAGAGTCTCCAAAAATTCACCTTCCATGTATCCTTTACTGGACAGAAAAAAATATTTGATAAATCATAAAAGGAAAATATTGGGTCCCAGGAAGGGAGGCTACAATCCAGGCAATCCTCTAATGCAAGTCTGGGCCGATGGCTCTATGTCAAGTCTGAAAATGAGCTGGTCCAAATTAGGGCCTCAGGAAAGAGGTCTCCATGAAAAAAAGGGGGGAGGGGGCTTTAAGAAAGACAATTGCATAAAAAGATGGAAACTTTAAGATTTTGATAACTACACATAGAGAAAGACAAAGTTTTCAAGAAAATAAAACAAATGACGAAATACTGTGGTCCAAATGCAAGCCCAAATAAAATGCACCATGATTCTTGGTTCTTGAATGGTGTGTAGAAAATAAGAATCCAGGTGACTTTGATTCTAGAAATATTTTTTTTTCTTTAAGTGTTCCCAGCATCATGGCATTAGATCTTTAAGGAAGGAAATTTCATCCTATTTTCTCTGGCAGTGAACAATATTCACATGGTCATAATAATATAAACACCACAAATTGGTTTCCAACTTTAAAAATCAACCAGTGGACAAAACTTGCAAGAATTGCTTGGGTGTGAAGAAGAGAATGTACTAACCAGCTTAATAAGTTAATCAGAAAAAATGAGAAAGAGGAAAGGTGGAGAGAAAAGTAGTTAAACTACTGACTGGAATTGCTGGTTTGATAAGTAGAAGTGTATGTAACTCATTCAAAGTTAGAAGGTAACGGATGGAAGTTCTCAAAGTAACGATAAAACTGTCAAACTTTGGGAGGAGACTGGCGGAGGGAAGATGAAATAGAATGAAGTAAATCCCGTCTTTCCTAGGAAGCAAACAGACATTGTCTCAAGTTGGAAATAAAGAAATGGAGATACAAACATACCTAGTGTTAGGAAGATAGCCTATAGGAGAATGAAAACAGAAATGGTCAGAAAAATTGGTCCTGGGGATTGAGGGTGGAATAAGAAAAAAATAGTTGGAGGACTGCTTCTCATTAGGAACCCTTCTATACCCTTTAGGTGATTTCTAATGCACACATAACCATGAGAAAATTTCAAAATAAAAATAAAGCTAACTTCTTTTATAGCACTTTCAACCAGCTTTCAAGGACCGAAGGAAAAATACTTTTTATTCTGAAAAATAGTGTACCAATTTAAAAAGTCTTTTTTTTTTTTTTTTGTAAAAGCAAGCATCATCTCCAACTAAAACACATACTACTTCAACTACACACTTGTTTCAGAATGTAAAAGAGGATCTTACCTTAGGATTCCTGAATTTAGCTAGGAGTTCAACCTAGTGTAATTTGTTTGAATGTTTGGATGCATGATTGAAGCACTTCATTTTTTTTCAAAGTCTAGTTGCATATGTCTAACTTTTTAAGGGAAACTAAGTTAAGTATTATATTACCTGAAATCCTTTCACTGTACAAACCTTGTTTCTTAATTGATAGAGAAGGTTGTGATGGTTCCCAAGGACTTGTAATTATTTCCAGTATCTTTAATTTGTGAATTAAAGATGATTTGTGAGATAGATGAGCCAACTTGGCATAACAGGTCAAAAATGTACTCCTTTTGGGGCGCCGGGTGGCTCAGTCTGCCTTCAGTTCGGGTCATGATCCCAGCTCCTGGAATAGAGCCCCGCATGGGGCTCCTTGCTCGGTGGGAAGCCTGCTTCTCCCTCTCCCACACCCTCTTCTTGTGTTCCCTCTCTCTCTGTGTCTCTCTCTGTCAAATAAATAAATAAAATCTTAAAAAAAAAAAAGGTACTCCTTTCAAAGCTGCTAAAAGAAGAATTGAGTAAATACATGCACTGTCCACACCGAGCACGCCCACGTCCATGGTCTTTGGATCAGTAACATAGTGTTAAGTGAATGGAGTAAATTTTCAAATAAGCAGAAAATATAAACATTGTGCCATATTTCTTTTTAAAGTTAGCAAACACCAGGCATTGACCCGTGTTCTTGGTATACTATTAACTCCTTCAAACCAAGAGCCAATCCAAGCTGGATCCATATAAATGATTCCAAGAATCATCCTAACTATAATGTTTGGTCAAATTTATTGGTCTAATATGTGATACAATGAGTGTTACTAATTCATCTCTACTTCCTCCTGATTTCACCAATGGTTAGAAGAAATAGGGTTCATATGTGTTGACTATTCATCCTATTATAAATAGATAATGGTCCTATTATATATTTACCAAGGTCCTATCAATCTGCTGCAATGAATGTGGAATCCATATATGAGATGGTCTTGAGAACTTACAAAGTTGATCCAAGTTGCATAAAAACTAATGTTTTGCAGAGTAGAGATGCTCAGTGCACTTTTGTACTATTTAAAGAATGATTTTGAAGAAAATATAATCTATTCGTATGTTTTGAGGAAGAAACATTTTAAAAGATGAATTTATCTTCTATTAAATTAAATTGTTTGATGATTCCATACTTGAGATGATATAAAGATGTTAGCAAGACCATTTCAAACACAAAGGATTTTCAAATATGGTGTCCCCTTTTTGGACTCCAGATACAAGCCTATGCAGATGCTTGGGAGGCACAGATTAGAAATTCAGAAATCCAGATTGTTTTTTTCTTCAGAAATGTCCACAGAGTAATGGGAAGGCATTTCTAGTATATAACTGCCACTCCCATGTTTGGGTAAATCCCCAAGGACCAGGACATCTGAATCAGGGTTATAAAATAGGAGGGATTGTAAAAGTGGTCAATAGTTTGCAGTTTGCCAAGGACAGTAGTTTGCGTTTTGCCTGCTTTATCTCATTTAATCCTCTCTACAAACCCCTGAGGTGGGTGTGGTTTACACATTTCACACTTCAGGGAAAAGAGTCACAGACTGGCAAGTGACTTACCCAAAGGACATACATAGCTAGTGAATGTCTGGAATAGGATTTGAATTGAGGCCTTCTGGCTACAGAGTACACGGTCTCTTCTGCTTAGGCTGTCTCTAGCCAAATGTACCAGAAACAGAATTTTTCTCACCAAAAGATCTTTTTTTTTTTTTCACTCTAGGGATAAGATCTCATATAATGAAAAAGTATTTCTCATACGCTTGACATGAAAAACTGAGTAAATGTTGTTGTTATTGCTAGAAAAAAATCTATAGAATCTTGACTGTATTGATTTCCTTTGCCTGAAAAATCTTCCTCTTTCTCTCTCTCTATATATGGCATACTGCTCATAAGTTTCTTTCTAAATGTCACCAGATCAGAGTGGCCTTTATGGAAATCAGTATATAAAATATCGTTCTTCTGCCTCTAGCTCTCTATTCCCTTAATTTTATTTTTCTTTATAGCACTTTACCGTATTTAACGCCACCTGATACACTACACATTAATTTGTTGTTGTTTCTTTACTCTGTAGTCCCGCTAGAGTGTAAGCTCCAGGAGACAGGAGTTGTCTGTTTTGCTCACTGATCTATTGTGAGTACATGGAACAGCTGGTGACTGATAACCAGCTGGTGCTCAATAAAGATATCTTGAACTAACAAGATTTTAAGTCTTATGTTACCACCTGGATAGAAAATAGTTATTTCCACAGTTGAACAGCTATGGACTACAGCTTCATACCAAACCAGACATTGATACCAAGTGGAAATGGCCGAGAGAATGTGGAAGGATCACCGCAACGTATCAGAAGTCTTGAAAGGAAATATTCAAAGACTAAACCCAAAAAAGGCATACAAAGGGAACATGAGATGAATCATTTTTACAGTAAAGGCCTTCTCTGTGCATTTTGGGTTGCAATAACCAGCAACATGATTTTTGCATTATCACATCTATATAAAAATGTATTTGGGGTGCCTGGGTGTCTCACTCCGTGAGGCCTCCGACTCTTGGTTTTGGTTCAGGTCATGATAACCTGGGTCCTGAGATCAAGCCCTGCCTCAGGCTCTGTGCTCAGCGCCCAGTTGGCTTGAGATTCTCTCTCCCTCTTCCTCCCTCTCTGCCCCTCCCCCTGCTTGCACTAACTCTGCTCTCGCTCTCTAAAATAAATAAATAAATAAAATCTTTTAAAAAATGTATCTTAAATCTGCATTATATTAAGACAAGGATCTATCTCAGTACCAGCCTAATACTAAATATGTTATTTTCCTTCCTGTTTCCCACTCTTTTCCTAGAATTTGTTGTATTTTATACTTAGCCTTGAAGGTTTCTTAGAACATCCTCTTATAATGCAAAGCAATACTCCATGCAATTTGCCTTTGCACTGATATGTTTTCAATGTCTAAAATATTGGAAATACATTGAAAGCCTGTGTTGACTATATCGGCACAACAGATAAGGCTAGTGGGACAGCAGGCTTTTTGTTTTTTCATACATGTGTTATACGGCAATGGTGCAAGGAGGACATAATTTCTTACACAGTATAAACTAAAGGAGTTGAAAGGAACACTACTTTATGGTAGGACTTTAAGTAGTATAAATGTAACTAAGATTTCTGTTTCATCCCATTTGCCCAATTTGATCAACTGGTGAAATTTACTAGCTGATTGGGGAGCTAAGAAAGAGTAATTATTATTATTAACAGCAAGAAGAGAGTTTCAGAGAAACTAAACAAAATGAAACACACTTTAAATTAATTTGATGTTGCTCTAGAGTCTGGAAAAGTAAGGGGTGTATATTTTTGCTGGCTAAAAAATGAGACAAAACACAACCTTCCTTAGTCAATTGCATTATTAAACAGAATATATATATATAGTAACATTAAGAGGCTAATACATGCTACTTAAATTAGAATCACGTTGTTAAATGGCACCACAATCCAAAACCTTACAGCAAAACTAAAGGTAAATGACTGAAATCTACAAGAGTTGAGGTGAAGAATTACATGGTGAGATTCTCAGCAGGTACTTTGTCTCCACAGAAGTTGTGATTCCTTTCCTACTGCTAGGACCAGAACAAAGTAGGTGTGTAGCAAATATGCAGTGTGTGAATGATGAGGGTCAGCTGCTGTAGTCATATGCCTCATGTCATAAGCAGAGTTTCAGTGTGCCCTGGGAAGTCAGACTGCCTGGGTTCAACTCCCCAAATCAGGATTTATTATGATTAACTGTGTTACTCGGTTTATTCATATGCAAAAAAGAGACTATAGTAGTTCCTACTGCCTAGGGTGCTGGGAGAATTACATAAAAAAAAAAAAAAATAATAATCCAAGCAATGTTCTAAATCCACACCAGGCCCATAGTAAAGTTAAATGTCAAAGAATGTGAAATGCTATTTTTACTCAGACCCAATGCCAAATATTCTGAGCCCATTATGACTATATTGTGTACTCCATCTTTTTTTTTTAATTATAGTAGTTAATGAATTTGTTTTGGTACTGACATCTTTGTCCTACTATATAGAAACATGCTTGGAAACTCCAAAAGCATGCCTTACATACATTTTTGTTTACACATTTGTCTGCATGGGCATTCTCTTCCCCTAATCTCTTTTCGAACTCGTGCTATATCTATTTTTATTGCCACTTGACTCCTTGATGACCCAGTGTCAAATATGTAGTGACAAAGTTCTGGAAGAATGGCAAATTTCAATTTTATCTACTTTGTTGGTAAATGTCCATCTATGACTCTAGTTAAGTAGGATGTAACTAATCCTTACAGATGTGTTTTTTTGTTTTTTGCTAAACTTTTCTTATCTATTCCCAATTTCCAGTGCTATTCCCATGTTTCTATCTCTTTTTTAAAAAAGACTTTATTTATTTATTTGAGAGAACACACGCACAGCGAGAGCAAGAGCGAGAGAGAGAGAGAGAGAGAGCCTGAATGGGGGAGGAGCAGAGGAGAAGCAGACTCCCCAATGAGCCGGGAGCCCAATGTGGGGCTTGTGGGACTCATCCCAGCTGGGATTGTGACCTGAGCCAAAGGCAGACACTTAACTATCTGAGCCACCCAGGCGCCCCTCTATCTCTTTTTTCTTCATTCATTCCATTAATTTCTCCACACACATTGGCTGAACACAAATATTATCTTATCAAGCCATAAATCAAGACACTTCAGGAATTTTCCATTTCTCTAAAGAAAAACACCAAAATACTTAATACTTAATACCCTGCAGGGTCTACACCTTTCCAGTTTCTCTGGATTCTTCTAAAACAGGGTCCCCATTGCTTTCTACTCTTCACCTCAATCACCCCTCCCCCTTTCAACTTCTCCAATATGCTGCCTTCCTTTAGGCCACAGGGAAGGGCTCTTCCTTCTTTCTGGTTCTCTCATAGTCCCTTTCTTCCTCTTACTACAAGGCTGGATCCCATAAAACAAGGAGTGGGAACACTCTGCACTTCTCTTTTAAATATGTTACATTTATTTTATATTTAGTGTATTACATTTTATTAGAAAGATAACATCAATGTAAGACACACTGTTATTGTAAGCGCTCACCAAGAAAGAGAAAACACAACCAGTTATAATTTCAAGACTCTGTGAATTATAAGATACATCTCAATTTCAGAGATGTCAAAATGGAAAAAATGCACATTAGAAATAATGAAATATGGTGTTTTTGTAATCAAGTGATTGCTATTGGTCGCTTCTGTAGGACTGGAATGTCCATGAGGGCAGCAACTGTTTCTATTTTTGTAATGACATTGCTTATTCATTTCCTGCCATGTACTAGTAGTTCAAAAAATGTATTGAGTATCTGACTATATATGTCAGATAGCATGTTAATTGCTTTTGTCCTTTTACCTGAAATCTAAACACTTCCAAATACTTTCTAAATACCTTCATTTTATTTATAAATTCGTTGAGGGAATGTATATGCCATTTACTTGTGTTTATTTATACCACACCAGCTAAATAATATATTTCATATGCCAGATCTTTATTAGCTGCTTTAAATTATTTCTGAAATAATGCGAGGTAAACAAATAAGCACATCTATAATCAGTGCATAGTAAATTTTAATAAATGCACTGCAAATTTGAAGTGTGTTTTTTGCCACAGCAAACCACTTGCCAAACTAAACATATTCCAGGTATTTTTTTTTTTTACCAATTTTTATATAACTTTCAAATTATATCACCATATTCCTGGTCAATTAGAATTCTAAACATTAAGGACTTTTCACTTTTTTCTTTTACCTAAGCTCCTATTCAGTCAATAATTATGTTCAAACATGATATTTCTTGAAAATATTTTCTCTTATCTATCTCTTCCTCTTCATCACTCCTCCCCTTTACAGATGCTCAAATTCTCACACAGTTTTGAAGTTTTTGATCTCTGATCCACAGATTGTGTCAATTCATAACCATTCTTTTAACCACTTCAGTTGGAACTTTCTTGGAAGTCAATTTCAATGTGCTATTGTGCTAGGGAAAAATTCAGGAAGTCTCACATCTAATGTCATGGAATCTAAACACCTCTTGATTTTCAATGTCTTCCAAGCGGTCTTTTCTCTAGCAGACACCCTCCACTAAACAAGAGAGTATTTTTACCAACATGTACCTCTTTTTCCTGTATCTGTACCTTCACTCCCACCTAAAACACATGTTCTTTTCTTCCTTTTAAAATCCTTAAAGGCACAGTTTTATGTCTTCCTCCTGCAAGAGATATTCTCTGCCCTCTACCACGCTCATTTCAAACTTCTCGGAATGTCCAGAGTACAAATCCTACTCCATCATATAGCATTATATTTAAAAAAATGTCTTTTATATCCATTCACACCCATGATCATAATAGAGATTGCCATCATTCCCATGAGAACCCATCTGCAATCTCAGTCCGAGCACTCATTGCTGAAAGCATCACATCCCAGATTTCAGCTATCTCCCATTCATATTCTTCTCCAACCACTGGAATCCAAAATCCATTAGTCCCACCAATTTTTCATAGGCCAACATTTTGTTTTTCTGTGTTAATTCCCTACCTTACTCTATTAAATTCCACAATTTGTCTTTATAATTTACCCTGAGAATATACTCTTGTCTTAATTTTCCTCATAATACTCATCTGGAAAAAAACCCAAACTTGACTAAATCCAAACCCCTGCCAAGTTCTTGTGTAGTAGATTAAATAGGTCCATATATTCCCCTCAGTAAAGGTGGAGTCTAATTTTCCTTCCCATGAGAGAATCTTGGATGATGATCTCTCTGGTTTACACGACCAACAGAAGTGTCATTCTTAGTTTTCTAAGGCTAGGTCACAGGAAATTTTGCAGTTTTTACCTAGGTGTCTTGGAATACTTGCTCTTAGAAGCCAGCTGCCAAATCTGACTCGGTTTTGGCTCAGGTCGTGATCTCAGGGTCGTGAGATCGAGCCCCATATTGGGCTCCACACTCAACTTAGAGTCTGCTTGGACTTTCTCCCCTCCCCCTCCGCCCCTCTGCCCTGTTCTCATTCTATCTTTTTCTCTCTCTCAAGAAAATTAAATCTTAAAAAAGAAGAAGAAGAAGAAAAAGAAGAAGAAGAAGAAGCCAGCTGCCATGCTGTGGGAAAGCCCAAGTAATTCTGTGGAGAAGCCCACGTGGAGAGGAACCTAGGACCCCGCCATCAGCCCACTGAGTTCCTGGCAGGCTGGTAGCATCAACTTGCCAGTCTTGAGTAAACCACCTTGGAAATGGATCCTTTAATTCCAGTCAAACCACCACAGCTCAATACTTCTGAAAGTATGAACAGAAATGAGCAATACTGTCTGAGGTCTTCTCAAAATTTCAGGTCTGTGAGCAAAAAAAAAAAAAGATTGTTGTGGTTTTAGATTGCTGTGGATTTAAGCCATTAAGTACTGAAGTGGTTTATTAGGTACCAATTGTTAACCAAAACACTTTGCCTACATGCATAGAGATTAACATCACTAGGAAAAAAACCCACACAATCATACTGACTGACTTTGATTTAAATTCTTCTCACAAAACCCAAGCAGCTCTTAAGGGTTTCTAACAGTCCTATGATATGGTCCTATCTGCTCACTTTCTCAAGCTCTTAGTAGATGATAGCTCGCTCTCTCTCCTCAAATTTAAAACATCTGTCTCTTTTCCTTAGCTGATAATTTTGCTTGCTAGTTTCTGATAAAGGAAAAGCAATTAGGATATAATTTCCACAAGCTCTTACCTTTGCTTCTGCCTCCTACCTGCTTCCAGACAACATTATTTTCATTCTATTCCTTTCCCTTGTCCTCCTCAGTCTGCTTTCTTCTTCCACCCCATCTCCTCAAACTTGTATCTTTCTAGTACCTCAAGTATAAATCTATGGAACCTTTTTTCTATACTCACTCTTCACTACACTCATGCCTTTGGTGTTCTCATTCAGTCTTATAGTTTCAAATGCCAAATGACACAGCTTAATTTACGTCTCCATCCTTGACCTATCCCCTAAATTGCAACTTATTGGACTATATGCACTGTCTACTTGACATCTTCACCCTGATACCAAACCTGCAGGTAAGACGTAACATACTTTACTTCAAATTCTTCATAATACTCTTCTCCAAACCTGCTGTACGAGCTTGTCCCATCTCAACTGATTAAAAATTCTCTTCCCAGTACCTCAGGCCTAACAACCTTGCCATAATCTGTGACTACACATTCTTTCCTGCCCAGTAAGTAATCCAACAGCAAATCTGGTTGGTTTGATCATAAAAATATATCCAGAATTTCACCATGTCTGCCTATGTATACAGCCACTACTCTGTCTTAAGTTATCATCTTTATCTCCTCATTGGTCTCTGTGTTTCCTGTAATAGGGCTGTTGGTGATGGGTTAGGGGGAAGGCAATGTCATACTCAACACAGCAGGCCATGTAATCCTTATAAAACTATTAAGTCAGATCAGATCCCCAGATCAATCTTCTTTCCAACACCCTCCAATGACTCTAATTCACTCAGTAAGACCAAATCTTAAAATGCCCACATTGACCATCTGATCGGCCCCCTCTGACTCATATCCCACTTAAGCTTCCCATTACTCACTCACTTCTAGTTATATTGACCTCCATGCCTTCCCCAGAATTTTCCAGCCAAGTTCTCACTCATGGGCTTTTGCTTTTGCTAGTTTCTATTCAACCTGGAATCTTTTACTTGCTGTTGGCAGCCTCAGCTTCTTTAGGTCTTTGTTCAGATGTAAACTACTGATCACCCTATTTAAAATGGAACATCTTCAGCCCTGCTCTCTCTAGCAGCCTTCAGAGATTAGTTTTCTCCATAACTTTCATCCCTGACTGGTATTAAATATTCAATTTTATTGTTTGTCCCCCAAATCTAGAAACTAAGCATCATCGTTTCTTTAGTCTGTTTTATTTACTGCCAGATATCCATCATGCAGAGCAGTGAAGATGCACAAAGGTATCTATCTGCCTGATAATGAATGGACATGTATCAATGTTGCTTTCTTCCTAATTAGAAATCAAGCTCCACAAGGACTGGTCCTATGCCACACACTTCACCAGTACCCTCACAATACCTAGCACACATTTAAGGATAAGATAGCTTTATAAAACACTTGATGACTGATTACAATTAAGCAAAAGGTTTCTCAGCAAATTAGTAGGGCCCACAGGATGTTATTAATAGGCTTGAAACTATTTAGTACTGCATCAGTGCTCATTTCCAAGCAAAATTATTGTCTAGAACACAAAGGATGCTGTCTGATGAAACATTTCTCAAATTAATCCCAAGACTATGTGAGTATACAAAGTAATAAAGGTGAATTTCATTTCAAAAATTAAAAAAAATCACACTTTTTACTAAAACAATGTGAGATTATGCCCATTTAATTGAATTACTATGACTTAAATCTTCGACAAACTAAAAATGCTGAGTAATTTGTAAACACATGAAGACTAGGGCTCCTACTTGTTTCTAAAACTTTCTATCACTTGGATTTGGATCACAAATACTACAGGAAATTATAATCCCCAAAAGTATTTATCACTATGTACCTATCAAAAAATAGGTAGGTTTGAAATTAGAATTGAGCATTCATGGATACTTTAATTTTTTAAAGAATTCAAAAGTTTCCTGTGTTCAAATTCTGAGTACCCTTGGGCAAATATAATTTATTTCTTCAGGTCCACACTTTTATAGAAACAGGAAATGAACATGATGGAAGGAGTAGAGTTTGTTAGAGTGCAGAAAGATTGGTCTAAGATCACAGAAAAATAGTAATAATAACTACACATGTAAGCCATAAACACAAATGTTTCTCATTTATTGTTCACAACAATGTAGAAGAAAGTACTATTACTATCCCAGAAGCACTGAGAGTATATGTACCTCAGTGGAATAAAAATCTAGATGGTAGACTCCAGAGAGATTGATCTTAAATACTGGACTATGTTGTTTCTCTAATGTTAAACACACACGCAACACAACACACCCCACACAGATGTGAACACACAAACATAACATTCCTAAGAGTAAATAAAAGATATTCATGTATTTTTCCCACCTGCAGAGCTCATTTTAGGAAGGGCAGAAATGGGTCAGAAATGGCCCGTGCCCTGCAGGATGCTTTCCATCCATCACCACGCATGTACTGCGTAACAGTGGCCCCTTCAGTCAGCATCAGAGCTGAAAGCCCCCTCACAGTCACAAATCCTGGGATGGGAATACAGTAAAGCTCCAACAGGGGAGGGGGAGAATTAGGCCATTTCCCCATTTCGTATCCCAAAATTACCCAAACAAAATTTATAAGTCAACGTGAGTCTGTCTTCATTTTTAAAAACTATGGAAAGCAAAGATTTCCCAACTTCCAGCATTACTACTACTCATTGTTAAATAATCCTCACAGCTAGGAATCTCCCTTTTTTCTCTATCGAGTTCATCCTACTGCAGCTCATCATATTTCCTTCTCCTCTGTTTTTATTGAGATGTAAAAAAAAAAAAAAAAGATGAATCTTGCCCTTTCATGAATTTCACACTCATACCACACTATCTAATCTGTGCATCTATTGTAAATACATATTTCATATGACACCTTTCTATAACCCATCATCCCTCTCTCAAAAAATAAACAGTTGATGAGAATACAGAATAGAATTATATTTGCAATTAAGCATCAATTCAATTAGGTGAGCGGGATCTGGAAAGAAATATAGTTTCTTTAACAAACCACCTCAAAGTGTGTCCTTAAAACAGATTGGGCTGACAGCTCTCACAACCTTAGTGCCTCCTCCAAGATTTACAATGGCATAGTTCCCCTTTTTAGCAAATTAAACCTTATGTCAAAGCTTCAAATTAAATCCAAACCCCTTCTTTCTCTGCAGAAGGAACAAATTGGCCCCACATGGCGGTGGTAAGGAGAGCTGATAAGAAACAGTGAAGCGAGAGCTCCCCAACCTGGAAGGCGTCACATGGCCAAATCAACCTGGATAAACAGTCAACTCCACTTAAGGTTTTACATAAAAAGCCTTGTAAAATACAGAGAATTTAAATATAAGAAATTTTTTTTTATACCACACAAAACTGACTGGGTGCCAAAATTTTACATTTCTGTGCTGTGCAAGCACTTTATAGGGAATGTGCTTTTTATTCCATTTTTACATGTTTGTTATGGGTCTGTTTTGCAAAGATTGCTCCAAGCCTAGGTAATAAAAATAAAAAATGCACACAAATGGCCATGATTAACGCATAGAGCAATCTATGCTTCTATATGTATGAAATGCATAATATCCCTCTCTGGATATTTCATATTTCAATATAGCAAAATGTGTGTAGGTTGCTCTAGGATTCACATATTCATTGTAACAGCAGATCTCACTGTGAAATTATCCTAAAAGTCCTAGAACACAAAGTTCTTAGTTTTACAGTTATATTGCCAGGAAAATATTGTGAGTCTGTTTCTTATATGTTACTTGGCATTAATGTCTATATTAAGAATTGACAGGAATTGCTTCTCCATAGGAATCTGAGGATGTGGCACATGTACGAAAAGTTTCTGAATATTTTATTAGATTATTATCTTAAAATGAGTTGTAGTATATTGGTCACTACCCAAATAGCACTGTCTGATGTTAGAGGACACTTTGATTACCAAATTAGTGTGACGCTTTCCAATGAAAGTGGAACAAAATCTGGTTCAAAACACTCTGTAACCAGTGGATGATGTGGTGAATTTCCTGATGAGCCATTACTTTTTAGAGGGTTTTGTTTTCAGGACACATTTCTAAATGAATGCACTTCTTCACTCATGGTAGGGATAAGAGGGAGAGAAAGGCAAGCTCTTCACAGAAAACCTGAGGTAGAAAAAAATTAAACAAAACAGCTTGACATGTTGATGGTTTTCCGGGTTGGGTACTCACAATTCTAGGGGACTGTCATTCATATGTATTGTCACCATAGATTTAAATGTTTTTCAAACACCTCCTGAAAAAGCGGCTTTTTGGGGGTACATGTTGGTACTGTTTGGGCTAGAGAAGGCAGGTATTTCAGAAGTGAGAGAGACACCTATCCTTATAATGAAGGAATGGAAGGTGAGTAGATGAAATCAGAGCATGAAAATTGTCTTAATGAAGGAATGGAAGGTGAGTAGATGAAATCAGAGCATGAAAATTGTCTTTCGTTTGTTTGCTTTTCTATGTTTTAAATGATCTGAGCAGATACCCTCACTGGTACTTTTGGATTTTGAGTTAAATTGTAAGAAACTAGTATGGAAAGATGGGTGTTTAGGAAATAACATGCAGAAAAAGAAAGAGGCTTTCGGCTTATTATCAAAATAAATTCTTACCCAGTTTCTGACTTCTTTTGGATTCTTTTGGTTTTCATTTGTAATTAAATTCCGGGTTTAGTTTATCCCAGCTCCATAACTGGCAGCATATTATGAAGAATATACCAGTTGCCAATTTATTTTGCAGCTATTTGGTTTGGAATTACACATGGATTTATAGAAAAGGGTTGCTCTCGTTGTATTCTAGCATGGTCTAAATTCAACTTCAGTTTCACAAACTCTTGGATGGAAAGCAACATCAGGTTTATTTTACTGGGGAAATTTTTTGATACTTAATAAATAACTAGTAAGGTGTTTGGGGAAAATGAAAAGAAACCTGATTTAGCTCAAAAGATGCAATTTCATGTTTATGTACACACACACACACACACACACACACACACACACACACACACACAAGAACATATGCCCTGTTAGGAAAAATAATTCAGTGATGATATATTTGTTGTGGTCCACATCTTAAATCAGAAGCAAAGAAGTCATCCTTTGGTTTGCATCAATTTCTGAATCGTCCCTGAACAAGTTACCCTGCAATTTCTTCCAGTCATTGCAGGGAATCCTGTGATTGAAACTGTCAGGAGTTCTGTGAACGATTATTTTCCATGGCTCCACAGCCCTGCGTTCACCAAGCCAATTTTATCCCCCCTCTAATATTGGATCAGTTCTTTAACATATGAACCACAACTGCCTTAGAGGATCCATTTCAGTATCGACCATAAGTTGGAATGAGAGTAAAATAAACTTTTTGCCCCAGTTTCTTCTTTGTATATAAGCTGGATAAATTCTTCTAAGAACTTCCTCTCTTAGCAAGAAGGTAAACAATCACACACCTAGAGAATGAACCCTTTACATTCCAATTAATTGGGTAGTAAAATGTAAGAGCATATATCCTAACAGTGTGAAGAATAGGCCATCAAGAGAAAAGACAGAAAGTGTGAAATTATGAATGAGGTACACTGCCTGCTGTTTCAGCTGGTTCTCCTCTGGTTGTTCCTCTGAAACATAAAATTTCTATGTCAGACCAATACAGTGCACTGGCAGAAAAACTGTTGGTTCAGTAAATCTCAGTTTTGGAACAGATTCTCATTTGACAACTGCATCATTTCATCTCATTTTAATTCTGTCACTTTTTGCTTCCTTCAAACCAAACGCAGGTCCTTAGATTTCTTACTGTTGCCAAAGTCTGTTACTTCTAACCAGACATCATCTGCTGGTTTTCAAAGTGCAGTGAGTGACTGCTTACTTGGCCTTTATGGATCTGGGAAGAAGTCCTCTGAGAATAGAAAACTTCTTTAGGTTTGCATCCATTGTTTGGAGTACATAAAACAAATATTATTTCAGAATAACCACAAAGAATGTATTCCTCTGTAAGATTTCAGGAAGTGAAATATATGTTGGAGTGTAAAGACTCCTACTTTCTGAAGGGAGGCATATCTGTGAAGGAAAATTTGCATAGAATTTTCCCTAAAACTAATTGTTTTGGATAAAATCTTCAAACTTTATTGTTATCCATTCGTTTTGAAGTTGGGTTTTATGTTTCACAGGATTTTAAAAAATTACTTGTTTATTTTTTGCCTCAAGCCACAAAATAAGCTAATGCTGTCAACAAAAGGCTAAAAAGAAATACAATTTATGAATTCCTCAAGAGTTGCCTGGGTAAGAGTCTGTATGAGTTTAACTTTCTAATAAAACTGTAATTTGTCAAAATATATTTTTAAATTGATATATCTATTATTATAACTGCAAGTATAATTTTCCACTTATAAAATATCTTGATAAAATGTTCAATTCAATAATATTGCTTTATTATTACAATAAAATATTTTCAAATGTTCTACTTTTAAATACATGCCCTGTATTCCCCATTTTACAGATGGAAAAATACCAATTATTTCAATGCATTTACCAGAACAACAGAGTTTTAAGTACAATCAGAGCAAAAAATTTTCCATGAGTCAAAAAAACTCAGAAGTCATGGGGCGCCTGGGTGGCTCAGTCGTTAACGGCTCAGGTCATGATCCCAGGGTCCTGGGATCGAGTCCCACATCAGGCTCCCTGCTCCGCGGGAAGCCTGCTTCTCCCTCTCCCACTCCCCCTGCTTGTGTTCCCTCTCTCGCTGTGTCTCTGTCAAATAAATAAATAAAATCTTAAAAAAAAAAAACACCTCAGAAGTCAAATTTATTATTTTCTGGTTCTCGAATCTCTCTCTCTCCCTCTCCTTCTCTGATAAATATGTATTTGCCCATCACTGCCATGGGCAAAACACCCTGGGGGAATGCAAAGAAGACAAAATCCTATTCCCTCTGCTTTTGCCATTACTTTTATCCACACTCTCTCCACCTTGCCCAACAGCTTTTTTTTTCCAACGTTGAATTAAAATAGTTGCTGCTTGGAAAGACAAGTTTATTGTTTTCAGTTGTCAAAATAAGCAAATACATTTCTGTAAATAGAATAGATTATACTTTAAATACGTTCTGCCAGGATCCAAGTGACTGTTACAGCAGCTAAGTTTCCAGGCAAGACAATACATTACTATTTAGTTAATCTCCGTATCATGACCCTAATATCTGCAGAAGGTGCTTTGGTTTCAAAGCTGCCAGAAACAACGGCTTTTCTCAATTTGCCAATTAAAAAGAAATCGACTGCCATAGAACAAAAGCCATATTTTGATGAAATACAATTCAAATATCCAGTCGTAACGACCATGATAAAGATAATAACTATTTTGGCATTAGGGGGTGTTTGACTATCTTTGACAATAAGCAAATATATTCGACAAGCAAAATTAGTTAAAAGATTTTGAAATCGCATTACTTCTTTTTAGTATTGCTTTGGTCAAGTTCTTCCAGGAAATGGATGGGAATGTTTCAGACGAGTTGAATAAGTGAACTCTTTCCAAAGATGTAGGTAAAGTGTAGTGTAATAGTCAGGAAGAGTAGGAGCCCAGGGCTGGTAAGAGTGAAACGGCAACAAGCCCAGGCCTGGGGGATGGAGGAGGTGCGGTGGCTACTAGATCGCAGAGGCAGGGAGTGCCATATGGAGCAGTCCCTGCCCAGGCCAGCTGGCCTCAGGCCCTGGAACCCAGTCAGCCACTGGTGCCAGTGTAGTATGGTCCCTCAGCACCCTCTTTTCCTCCTTCTCCTGCCTGTTCTCCCCATCGGTGACCCCACATTAAGCCAGAGGCCACTGGGCATACCGGTGTTGTCTTTGTGGACAACTGGGCCTTCGGGCAGAGGGGAGAAGAGAAAAGACTGGATCAGGAGGAGCCAATGATCAGGAGAAACATTAAGCAGTTTAGGTCCTTCATCAGCTAACTTTTACTACTTAGACTCATAGACATGTATGTATGTTCCTCGATATTTTGAGATCACTGATGTAATGGTTTCTTTTGGTGTACAGAGACATCTGAGATGTCGTGTTCTCTCTCTCTCTCTCAAATAAATAAAGGCTCATTTCTTAGGTAAAATTTGCTACATACTGTCCTGAGAAATTTACATCAATTAACCGTTAACTCTTCTCTTGAAATCATGCTATATTATTCCCATTTGGCAGATGAAGAAACTGAGGCACTGGGCAGTTAGGTCAGATTTCACAGCTGGGTTGTCTAGCCAGAACTCTGAACTATTACCTAATAAATCTAGGTCATGCTGGGGAGTAGTTGGCAAATTCCTGTGATTATTCCATTAATCTAAGTGGAATAATTCACAATATTATCTGAGTAGTTCAAAATATTCTCTGCATTTTTACTCACTGTTAGAAATACCTATGCACATTAATACAATACTAATAACACCTAAAATGCAATATATTTTTATTCAACAAAGATTGTTAATTATCTTTTATGTACCAGAGTTTCCACTAGCTCACATGATTAACAGAACAGTTCAGTTCTGTGAGGTTTCATGATGTCCACAGGACAGCAGATCAGAAAATTTGACTGAAAATATAGGTTGAGGTCAGATAATTAAAGAATTATACCCTGTCAAAAAGAATCAATATGAGTCACGGAGAGATTTTTAACTAGGATAGATGGAGATCAAATTTGCATTTTAGAACCATAATTTTGATGGCAGTGTGAAGGATTAACCAAAGTAGAAGAAGATATTTTAGAAAGCTCTTGGAATCATCCAGAGAAGAGTTGTAAAAAGCCTACAGTAGAATGAAAAGAAATTAATTTAGTACTGATATAAAATATGACAAAAGCCTTTCTCCTTTCCCTTTTTATATTCCCTCTCCCCCTACACACATGCAATTTTAGACCATATATGGCCTTACAGGTTTGTGTGTGTGTATGTATGTATGTATGTGTGTGTGTTTTGTTTTTGTTTTTTAATTTTTATCACCCCAAGCTTTACAAGGTTTGGAAATTGGCCTCTAGTGACTATAGTAACCCTAGACCTTTCTTGGATCTATGATGGAAAAGACAAATCATCCCTTGATAAATACTCTTGGCCACAGCATGTGGTGAGTGCCATCTATTTGTGAGTCTATCCAGGGGCTACCACAGCAAAATGGGAATCCAGAACAAATGATCAAACCTGTTGGCATAGTTTGATCTCTGCAATCTTTTATGTTAAATTTTTAAGATGACTTATAAATCCATTCTGTAAAGGCAGTTTTGCTCTAATCAAGTATACCCAAACTGAATTTCCATTATTTCCACCATATGCCTTCTTGAACAGTCACAAAATAAGAGGTTATACTTAAATAAAAATTGATCATGAGAAAAATATTTTTAGAAAATAATCTTTTACATAAATTGGAGGCTGTTTTCTGTTTTTCATTTTCAATAAAATAATCTTTCATGCAAAACACATGTTCCTTTTATATTACCTACTGAATTCCTGAAAAGTCATAATTTGATGCAAAACACAGAAGTTGTTGCAAAAACTTGATGTACTTATTTCGTATATTAATTTCCACTCTTGCTCTGTTTTAAAAGGTGCTTTTAAAAAAAGAACCAGGGAGGCACCTGGGTGGCCAATCGGGTAAGCATCTGCCTTCGGCTCAGGTCATGAATCCAGGAGGGTCCTGGGATCAAGCCCCACATCAAGCCCCATATCAGGCTCCTGGCTTTAGTGGAGAGTCAGCTTCTCCCTCTGCTCCTCCCCCTCTCGTGTTCTCTCTCTCTCTCTCTTAAATAAATAAATAAAACCTTTAAAAAAAGAATCAGAAATAATTTAAGGTATTATTTTTCTTTCACACCACAACAGAATATGCTTGAACAAGAAGCGATATGAAAACAAATGGATCAAAGTGCCAAATAACAGTAATAACAACATCCACTGCATTCAGTCTATAACATGACTAAGCAAAATTTGTGTAATGAGTATTTAGAAAGAATGAAGGTATATATCCTCTTACTATAAGAGAACAGCTGAGTTTTATCCCATACAACCAAATTTAGTTCATATTGACTGAAAATGAGCTTTATCTTGCTGAATACATGAATGTTTTGCACAAGGAAAACACTATTTCAGTAGCCTGCCTATACAAAGATTTGCCCATTCACTGAAAGAAAGAAACAAAATAGGAACATTCTTTGATATGATTCCATAAAGAATAAGCCCTGCCTCTAGCTTGTCATGTAGCCATTTCTGTATGAGACGCATAAAAACAGTGAGGATGGATTCTATACTAACTACGGAGTGCTTACTTTCCTTCAACGATAATTGTCTTAATGCCTGTTTTAATCAATATTAACTACTAGCAATAACATGCTTTTAATTATGTTTTAAACGAGTCCTTTATTGGGCTGTTTGGGGAAGCAAATTAGTCAAAGGAGCTGTTAATCAAAAACGTGTTACTGGCACAAAATAAATGTTCATTTAAGGAGCCATCTGAAATAAACCTGGCTCATTGCCTCTGACAACCTGCAAGGACACCAGGGCCTCCCGAGGATAACTCCTTTAGTACTTGCCTGGATACGCCTTGCTGCTCAGAAGTTATAAGGAGAAACATTAAGCAGTTTAGGTCATTCATCAGCTAACTTTTACTACTGTTCTCAAGAAAATGAGCCTCCTAGGAACTTCACAGCAGATCTATTCGTTCATTAGCTAAGTAATATTGAGAGAGATGTTCCTGTCACTGTGAAGAGAGAAATCTATTGCACTGAATTTTAGTGGTAACCCTTTTGTCTATGAGCTGTCTTTGCAAATTCCAAAGTATTTAGGCTGAAAAACTAGCATAATTACCTCTGAACATTTTTTGTATATATTCATTTCCTTTTATTGGACGATCTCTGGCCGGGATGTACCACTAGGCAAGATTATATATTTTATGTTATCTACAGCTTTAGGACTGGGCTTTCTCACTATTATCCTCTATTAACATGCAAATTGAAATATAACTTTGGAAAAGATCTCAGAGCAATTGTTTTGATGGTTTAACTCCTCAATTTTAAAATAACTTAAAACTATGTGATGTTAACTAGACTTATGGTGGTGATCATTTTGCAATATATGAACTATCACATCATTATGTCATATACCTGAAACTAATATAATGTGATATGATAATTATGCCTCAATAAAAAAACACTGTGTGAAAAATATGCCATTTTAAGGTTTATGTATATTCATATTTTGGCTAGTCTACTCGCTGTTAGTTATTTTTAAATTCAAATATAATTCACATACAATATCCTACTAGTTTCAGGTGTACATCATAATGATATATATCATAGTGATAATATTTATATATATCATAAATAATCAATAATCAATAATCCTGTACACCATAATGATGACATCATAGTGATTCAATACTTTTATACACTATGAAGTGATCCCCACGAGAAGTCTAATTAGCATCTGTCACCATATAAAGTTATTACAATATTATTGGCTGTATTCCCTGTGCTGAACATTATATCCCCATGTCTTACTTATTTTATAATTGGAAGTTTATACCTCTTAACCCCACCCCTCTGGTAACCAACAGTCTGTTTCTTATGAGTCTGTTTCTGTTTTGTTTGTTTTGTTTTTTAGATTCCACATATAAATAAAATCATGTGGTATTTCTCTTTCTCTGTTTGATTTATTTCACTTAGTATAAGCCCATCCATGGGGTTGCAAATGGCAAGATTTTATTCTTTTTTAAGGCTGAGTAATATCCCGTTTTGTGTGTGTGTGTGTGTGCGTGTGTGTGTGTGTGTGTGTGTATGCCACATCTTCCTTATCCATGGACACACTTAGGTTGTTTGCATATGTTGGCTCTTGTAAATAATGCTGCAAAGAATTTGGGGGTGCATATATCTTTTCAAATTGGTGTTTTTTTTATTTTCTTTGGATAAATACACAGAAGTGCAATTGCTGGATCATATGGAAGTTCTATTTTTAATTTTTGGAGGGATCTCCATATTGTTTTCCATAGTGGCTGGACAATTTACATTCCCAACAGTGTACAAGGGATCTCTTTTCTCCATATTCTCACGAGCATTTGTTCTATTTTTGTCTTTGATAATAGCCAATCTGACAGGTGTGAGGTGATATCTCTTGCGGTTTTGATTTGCCTTACTCTGATGGTTAGTGATTTTGTCTGTGTGCCTGTTGGCCACCTGGATGTCTTCTTTGTTTGTTTGTGTTTTGATACTAAGTTGAGTAAGTTCTTTATATATTTTGGATGTTAATCCCTTATCAGATGTACGATTTGCAAACATCTTTTCCCATTCAGTACATTGCCTTTTTGTTTTGTTTATGGTTTCCTTTACTGTGCAAAACCGTTTTAGTTTGATGTAATCTCATTTGTTTATTTTAGCTTTTGTTTCCTTGCTTGAGAAAACTGATCCAAAAAATGTTGTTAAGACTAATGTCCACGTGGCACCTGAGTAGCTCAGATGGTTAAGCATCTGCCTTCGGCTCAGGTCATGATCCCAGGATCCTGGGATCGAGTCCTGCATCAGGCTCCCTGCTCGGAAAGGGGCTTGCTTCTTCCTCTCCTTCTGCTGCTCCCCCTGCTTGTGCTCTTTCGCTCTCTCTGTCAAATAAATAAATAAAATCCTTAAAAAAAAAAGAAAGACTAATGTTCCCGTGCTTACTGCCTATGTTTTCTTACAGGAATTCTATAGTTTCAGGTCTTATATTCAAGTCTTTGGTTGATTTTGAGTTTATTTTTGTATGTGGTGTAACATATTTTGTATGTGGTCAAGTTTCATTCCTTTGCATATAGCTGTCTAGTTTTCCCAACACCATTTATTGGAGGGACTATCTTTTCCCCACTGGATATTCTTGCCTACTCTGTCATGGATTAATTGACCACATATGTGTGGGCTTATTTCCAGGCTCTCTATTCAATTCCATTGATCCATGTATCTGTTTTCATGTCAGCAGCATACTGTTTTGATTACTACAGCTTTGTAATACATTTTGAAATCAGGGAGCATGATACCTCCAACTTTGCTCTTCTTTCTCAAGATTGCTTTGGCTATTTGGGGTCTTTTGTGCTTCCATACAAATTTTAGGATTCTTTGTTCCAGTTATATGAAAAATGCCATTGGTATTTTGATAGGGATTGCATTGAATCTATAGATTGCTTTGGGTAGTATGAATATTTTAATAATATTAATTCTTCCAATCCATGAGGATGGAATATCTTTCCATTTATTTGTGCCATCTTCAATTTCTTTCATCATTGTCTTCCAGTTTTCTGAGTACAGATCTCTTACTTCTTTGGTTAAATTTGTTTCTAGGTATTTTATTCTTTTGATGTAATTGTAATCAGATTATTTTCTTACTTTTTTCTGTTACATCATCATTAGTGTATAGAAATACAACTGATTTCTGTATGTTAATCTTGCAGCCTGCAACTCTACTGAATTCATTTATTAGTTCTAATAGTTTTTTGGTGGAGTCTTTAGAGAGCTTTCTATATATAGTACTGTGTCATCACAAATAGTGAGTGTTTTACCTCTTCCTTGCTGTGCCCTTAGGATTTTGTTTATAATTTACCATTCTTTTCCATCCTCCATGTTTGAAGGTTAAGACTGCTAAAAATTAGATGTTCCTCAATGAATTTTCTTCCGCCATATCTTAAGATATTTTCAGAAATCCCACTTTCAAAGTAGGACTACTTTTTAAAAAGCCTATTAAGTATGTGGCTACTAAGTTGATCTTTGTACGGCCAATCACTTCACTACTAGGCCTGGCATGCAACAAACAAGGATCAATGTTTGCTGAATGTTTATTCAACACATACATATATTGAGCACCTTCTATGTGTCAAAGACTGAGTAAAGCATGAAGTATACACAGGGAAGAAGATATGACAGTTCTCCTCACTGAGCTGTATAGTCTGATATATGTATTAGAGTTTAACAGTTTACTCTGTTGTACTCTTAGAGTTTAAACAGAGTTTAAACAGTTTCTTACTTTCTCAAATTAAGAAACCTGAATAAGGGACGCCTGGGTGACTCAGTTGGTTAAGCATCTGCCTTCAGCTCTGGTCACGATCCCAGAGTCCTGGGATAGAGTCCAGTATCGGGCTCCTTGCTCAGTAGGAGCCTGTTTCTCCCTCTACCTGCAGCTCCCCCTGCTTGTGCTGTCTCTCTCTCAATCTGACAAATAAATAAATTTAAAAATTAAAAAAAAGAGAGAGCTGAATAAGACCATCTGGGGGTGTCACAATCTGCAGTATCTAATTACCACTTCCTGGATTTCTGAAAAGTGTTGCCACATTTATAGATTTTCCACCATGGATTATTTTGCTGTTTAATTGTCATTTTGTGTTCTGTAGGTTTTGTTTTGTTTTGTTTTTTGTTGTTTTTCTCTTTTGACTTTTGGTCTTTGAGTATAAAGAGTCAAATAGGTGAACATTCCCCTATACCTCCAGGTGTGATCCATTTTATTGACTGGAAATGAAAAGCTGGGAATCCTGAATGAGCAATCAAGCTTGGTGAGCCTCCCAACTTGCATCTCTATAAGGAAATGGAAAACGTAAAGGCTAGTCTTGTCTATTTCCTCATGAAGGAAGGTGGTAGAAATCTAAGGCAAAGATACTTGCAGACATTAAGATGTAGTCTGATCAAAAGATGGAGCCTGAGATGTTTAAATTCCCCAAAGTGATTTCTGCAATCAGATAGAAAAAAAAATCAAGAAAGTTATTCTGAAGGAATTAATAAAGGCAGTTAGGCGAAGAGACCTTAGGGTCTTACTGACCTGCTCCAGAAATAACAGGCATGACCGGAAGAGAGAATCACTAACACTATGTTCAGAGTACAACATGGGTGTAAAGGATAAAGCTTTTCATATTGACAATCAGATATCAGAGGCTGCAATCTTGGTGAATGTGAACTGGCCTGTGTGGGTGGGGGGTAGAGGTTGGTGGTGGGGAACACTGTAAACCTAGATGAGGTTTTGCTTCCATTAAGTTTAGAAAAGAAAGCCTTGATATCTCCTGAGTGGGTTTATTATCCCCTTATACCCTGACTTTTCCCAGAAAAATAATGACTCACATTAATTGAGCTTACACTGTGTGCCATTTTGGTGCAAATTGCTTTATACACATTATCTCATTTAATTTTCTTTCTAGGTAGCTCCTATTTTTGTCCTCAAATTACAAATGATGGAACTGGTAATTTAAAAGATTAAGTAATTTTTCAGCCACACCTCAGGGATAGGACTTGAACCCAAGTCTCAAACTAAAAGTCATAGCTTGAAAACGGTCAAGGAAAGCTGCCAGACTGATTTTAGACTGTGATATGAATTAGAAATAGGATTTAATGGTGTTACTCTAGTGGGATACTGTGGTTGTTCTCACTGGAACACAATCTATCTTATCCTGAATAATACAGAAACTTCCACTGGATCACTTACACAATACCCTCAAAGTATCTGTAAATTAGTTGGACATAAATGAGTAAGTAATATAGGCACCTACTAGGAGTTGAAATCTCTATTATGTAATATACTGACTGTGATTAGTTATCATAACAACCTTGATGGTACCAGTCTAGTCCAGATTCTTATTATAAAGCTCTTTTCTGCTGCTTTGGCCATACATTACTTTCTGATGCCTTACATCTATATAGCATTTTTTCCCATAAAGCTCCAGTGATGCAAATTTTACTATTCTTTTGTTTGTTTTATTATTGGTATTATTGCTAAGGTGATTTATAAAAGATAACATAATTATTAAATATCAAAGCTGAACTTTATTTTATTTTATTTTTAAGGTCAACTCTTTCCTTTTAGATTTTATTTATTGATTTGACAGAGAGAGAGAGAGAGCACAAGCAGGGGGAGTGGCAGGCAGAGGGAGAAGGAGAAGCAGGCTCCCTGTTGAGCAGAGATCCCAACGTGGGGCTGATGTGGGGCTCGATCCCAGGACCCTGGGATCATGACCTGAGCCAAAGGCAAACACTTAACCGACTGAGCCACCCAGGTGCCCCCAAAGCCTAATTTTAAATGTAGACTTTCTTATCCATTTTTAAAATTTTTTTTTGTTTTTTGTTTGTTTGTTTTTGCACTAGTAGAGCCCTCTTCAATTGTAGCTCTCAAATAATCTGAACATCCTAGAAAATAAATGAAGCAAAGATTCTCTTTTTCAATCTGGACTCCATTTATTAACTTGCTAATGATGCAATGTGAATTTGAGTAATTTAAAAATCATTTCTGTATATAATGGACAATTAATATATCAAATATTATATACTTTTCTGTATCATAACAGTTATTTTAATAAAAAATCTTTCAATTTAAATAAAAAAATTTAAATCTTGCTCTCTATTGACTAATTGCTATCATAAGGAGGTACTCCTATCATAAAATTTTCCTAGTAGTATAACTCATTTGAAATTCTTCTCCCAGAAAGCTATATTCAGACATGAAAGGAGGGCAGAAACTCAAGTCGGACAGGTGAAAAATATGAGGACATAATCATAAAAACCCTATTTAATTTTTCTCCTTGTTTTCATTGGTTCCATTCTGACTTGTCCATGCTCATTCCTGCCATTGTCCCTCTCTCATAGCTGTCAAAAGCAGTGGAGGGGTCTTCCCATTCCTTTTGCAGAAAACCATGTATAGGGAAAGGTGGGATAAGAAGTTGAGTTATGTTGCTGGTACCATGTAGCTGCTCAATTAATACTTGGTAATTGGCTCAGTATGAAAGAGAGTTAAGAATGGAAGGTCTGGTGTACTATGGGTGAATTGGGCAATACTTATTTTACTGATTCCCACTAAATTCTATTACTATGCGTCCAGCTGAAAAAAAATGTGTTTAATTATTAAACATCAGAAGTTTAATTTGGCATTAAGAATGACTCAATTTTACCATGTATATAAACTCTTTAAAACATCTTCTCTCAGTTAAATATTTTACTAAAATTGAGAAGTACTCGTAGCTTCTTATTATGAATTATTTAATTTTGATTTTTATGAAAGACTCACAGACACATAAACTGAAATGTCATTTTGAATATTATCTTTTCTTTGATATTTAAAAGCTGATCACTTTTTGGAGGCATACTTACCTATATCGACAATAATGTTAGACTTTTATTAGAAGTGGATCTCAGCATTATGATGGAGACTGGCCACTTTACTTTTTAAATGATCATTTTCCTCATTGAGTGCCATGTTAGTGTCTCTCCAGTGATTGTCATGTTGCATAAGCCATAGTAAGAGATTACTTCTGACCACACTCCACAGCTAAAGGAGTTTCCAGTTAATGATACAACCACAGTTTGCCAGTCTTAGACTTCTAGAACTGCAAAAATGAGATCTTTGCAATATAATTACCAACCTCTCTGTCTGTATCACTTAGCACATGTATTTCAGTCAGCACTTGTGGTATCTTTCCTTGTTTTGTTTTGTTTTTTAATCTTATTTTTATTATGTTATGTTAATCACCATACATTACATTATATGTTAAAAAAATAGTAGGAAGGGAAAAATGAAGGGAGGGAAATTGGAGGGGGAGAGGAACCATGAGAGACTGCGGACTCTGAGAAACAAACTGAGGGGTCTAGAGGGGAGAGGGTGGGGGATGGGTTAGCCTGGTGATGGGTATTAAAGAGGGCACATACTGAATGGAGCACTGGTGTTATACGCAAACAATGAATCATGGAACACTACATCAAAAACTAAGTTTCCTTTGGTTTTAAACTTCAATCAAACTCTCCCTTCCTTTATTTGAGGGTATAAACGGTTTTCACAGGAGGAAGAAGATGGGAAAGCCAGTGAAGACCCCCATCCTACGGATCATCTTAAATTAGAATCATTTTCATAGACAAGTTGAAACAAAGCCTTATTTGAGAGTTTTTAATATCAAAATAACTTTAGTTTGTTGTTGTTGTTGTTGTTGTTGTTGTTGTTTTGACTTTTTAGTTTTTTAGCCAGCTTTAGTTTTCAAAGTTAGATGTTCTGGCCCTTCCTCAGATTACTCAGAATGGAACCTGATGTGACAGAAATTCCTTTGTGAAAATCCTATACAGGAAAAACTTTTACTCCATATTTAATTTTTTAATCTTAATGGTATTATTTGAATCATAGTTTTGAATTAACATATATGGTTTTGATGCTGTAAAAAATGAAATTTAACTCTCCTTAAATAACAGTTATTTAAGGAATTCTTAGAAGGGAGTGATATTGCCTAGAAGGGGTGATAGATATTTGGGGATTGAAAAAAATTCACTTTTTTAAATGTATAAAGCACAGATATGTGCTTTATACATTGTGTAATATATACATGTGTGTAATATATACATGGAAATGTCATATGAGGACATAAAGTTTGCAATAATTAACACAAAATGAGAAATACTGTGCTAGTCTAATGCATTTGCCGAGCAGAGAAAAGTCAAGACAAATTTTATAGCAATGTACAGAACTATTCAATTTCCAGTTGCTGTATCTTAGAAATGAAGATAGAACTTCCTTTATTTTAAACTTAAACTTCCTTAATTTTAAACTATTCCTTGATGTTATGTTCCAAGAAGAGAAAGAAAACTGCCAGCTCTAAATTATCCATGAATATCTTATTTTCTCCTATGGAACACGGAAGTATAAGTGAAATATATAGCCACTGTTAAATGTTTTGCTCATATCCTAGATACCTTTTTCAATGAGATATAATTGACATATAACATTGTGTAACTTTAAGGTGTAAAATGTGTTAATTCAATAATACTTATATATTGCAATATGATTACAACCTTAGAGTTAGCTAACAGCTCTGTCACGTCACATAATTATCATTTCTTTTTTGTAGTGAGAACACTTAAGATCTAGTCTCTTACCAATTGTGAAGCTTAAAATCAGTATTGTTGATTATAATCACTATGCTGTGCATTAGATCTCCATGACTTATATCTACTAGTTGCAAGTAACTTAAACATCTCCCCAGTTCTCTCAGCCTCCAGCCTCTGGCAGTCACCATTTTCTGTTTTTATAAGTTTAGCTTTTTTAGATTTGACATATTTAGGAATATCATACAGTATTTTTATTTCTCCATCTCACTTATCTCACTTAGCATAATGCTCTCACAGTCAACCCATGTTGTTACAAATGGCAGGATCTCCTTTTTTTTTCATGGCTGAATAATATCCCATCCATATGATCAAACTGTGTGTGTGTGTGTGTGTGTGTGTGTGTGTGTGTGTGTGTGTATCTCCCAAATTCTTTATTTATTCATCCATTGACAGATACTTAGGTTGTTTCCATATTTTGGCTATTGTGAATAATGCTACAATAAATATTGGAGCGCAGATACCTCTTTGATATCTTATTTTCATTTCCTTTGGATATACCCAGAAGTAGAACTGATGGATCATATTGTAGTTCTATTTTCATTTTCATTTTTTAATTTTTAAAAATTTGAGTATAGCTGACATACAGTGCTACATTAGTTTCAGGTGTACAACATAGTCATTCAACTTCTCTATACCTTATGTTACTCCCCACAAGTGTAGCTACCATCTGTCACCACGCGACACTATTACAATACCATTGACTACATTCCCTGTGCTCTCTTTTATTCCTATGACTTTTCATTCCATAATTTGAAGCCTATATCTCCCATTCTGCTTCACCCATTTTGTCCATCCCTCCACCCCATCCCCTCTGGAAATCATGTTTGTTCTATTTCCAGGTCTGATTTTGCTTTTTATTTGTTTGTTTATTCACTTGTTTTGATTTTTAGATTCCACTTATGAATGAAATGATATTCAAAATATATAAAGAACTTACACAACTCAATGCCAAAAAAACCCCAAACAAGTCAATAAAAAATGGGCAGAGGACTTGAATAGACATTTTTCCAAAGTCATATAGATGGCCAACAGACACAAAAAAAGATGCTCAACATCACTAATCATCAGGGAAATGCAAATCTAAACCACAATGATGTATCACTCACACCTGTCAGAATGGCTAGAATCAAAAAGACAAGAAATAGTAATTGTTGGTGAGGATGTGGAGGAAAAGGAACCCTTGTGCACTTTTGGTTTATGTAAACAGGTTTAGCCACTGTGGAAAACAGTACGAAGACTCCTCAAAAAATTAAAAATAAAAATACCATATGATCAAATAATTCTTTTACTGAGTATTTACTCAAATAAGGCAAAAACACTAATTTGAAAAGATATATGCATACCTATTGCAGCATTATTTATAATAGCCATGATATGAAAGTAACCTAAGTGCCCATCAATGGATAAATGGATAAGGAAGATGTGGCATGCACACGTGTGTGCATGCGCACGCATGTGTGTGTGTGTGATATGAAATATTATGCAGCCATAAAAAAGGATGAGATCGTGCCCTTTGTGGCAACATGGGTAGGCCTAGAGGGTATTATGCTAAGTGAAATAAATCAGCCTACAGTAGTTCTACTTTTAATTTTTCTGAGGAATGGCCATACTATTTTCCATAGTGGCTGAACAAATTTATATTCCCATCAGTAGAATATGAGGGTTCCCTTTTCTCCACGTTCTCACCAACAGAGAATTGTTATCTCTTGTCTTCTTGATAATAGCCATTCTAACGGGTGTGAAGTGATATTTCATTGTCATTTTGATTTGCAGTTTCCTGATGATTAGAGATGTTAAACATCTTTTCATGTACCCATTATCCCTTTGGATGTCTTTTTTAGAAAAGTATGTATTTAGTTCCTCTGCCTTTTAATGATAACTTAGAGTTTACAGGCATTTTTCCATCCCTACTTTTCTTCCTACGTAGGTCACATATTGACCTTGAATAAACACTACACAAATGCACATTTGGGTACTACCTACTGTTCCTTAATAGATGAGATCACCGATTTAATATTGTTTCAAGTGATATGCTTACATCAGTGTAAATGATGCCTTCTAATTTGTTGAAGGAATTCAACAAGAGAATGTGATTGCCAGTTGACCTGTGAACTGGACTAGGAAAATCAGAGGCTCCTTACTCCCTCCTGTTCTTGAAATGCACATTCAACCCACTGTTTCCAAACTAGGAGCCATTTCAAAGATGCAACCTTGAGAGAATGATGTGTCATTGAGACCATCTGGATTGTGTACATTACCGAACCCTGTTAAGGCCTCTCTATAAACTTTTAGGAATCTGGTTATTAGGTGCAAAGATGTACTCATCTTGCAGCCATCCACACAAGTCTTGTATGAAAGTTCCCTTGTTTATTAAACCTACCATCTGCCAATCTGGAGTGGCTGCCTCTTCTTTGAATTTCTCCTCATACTCTATGAACATGGGCCAGTTTCATATTTCACCTGGGGAACTCCTCAGCTTGCAAACTAACATAGTTTTTACTTAGACAATAGATCTATACTTATTTACAGAGAAGAGTCAAGAATCAAAATATAAACATGGAGGCTAATCAACAGTGGCATGTAGACCTGTCACTACTACTAATTCTATTTATTTATCTCACAATATTTAAGCTCTTATCACCTCTGAGAATAACCAAATCTCTAAGAGTAAAAAAACCAATTGAGGAAAAAAAATCCACATATCACTTTGGAAAGATTACCAACACTTATCTTAAGTCTAGGTATGAAATAGTTTTGAATTCTAATCCAAAATAATAAAAATCAAAATCAAGAATGTATTACTTTATATGTAAGAGAAACAATACAAATAACACAAAATATAGTATAAAATGATGTAATTTCTCACAATTTCTATTGAAGTTAAGGAACGGGTTATAGGAAAATACTTCAAATTTATCACATTGAAAACATTTACAATGTTTTCATAATAAAACAGTTTTGAGGAAATACCATATTGGGTGGGGAATGATTCAGAATAAAAACAACATGTTTCTATTCTATGTCCAAGCTTAAAATATCCAAGAGGAGCACTGGTTGTAGATAGACTATTTTAACTCACAAAAATTTGAAAAGGACAGGTTAAAATCTCCACTAACTCTATACATGTAATGTATAATAACAATATTAATAGAATAATAGTAAATGTAGTAATCAAAACCAAAAATAATCAGAAGCTTTCAATTAATTTAATATATTTCTACTTAATCTTAAGAAAAGGCAAAGAATAAAAATGAAAATTTTTTTAGATTTAGTAACAGAAACTCAGTCAAGTTTATGCCATAGTTATTATAGATTAAGAAGGGTCTCAGGGCACCTGGGTGGCTCAGTCGAGTAAGCATCTGCCTTTGGCACAGGTCATGATCCCGGGGTCCTGGGATAGAGCCCCATGTCTGGCTTCCTGCTCTTCCTGCGGGGTGTATGCTTCTCCCTCTACCCCTCCCGCGGTTCATGCTCTCTCTCCCTCTCTCAAATAAATAAATAAAATCCTAAAAAATGAGAAATGTCTCTAATCTCTTTTTTATCTTTTCTATATATAAGACAAGACACACACATACATATGCTGATTATATACTATATATGCTAATTCTCTCTCTCCATATATATATATATATATATATATATAACATATATAAAGGCATTACCTCATAGATATTATGAGTTTGGTTCTAGACCACTACAATAAAGCAAACATTGCAATAAAATGAGTTGAATGAATTTTTTGGTTTCCCGGTGCACATAAAATTTGTTTACACTATACTGTACTCTACTAAGTATGCAATAGCATTGTGTCTAAAAAACAATGACCATACCTTATTAAAAAATACTTTATTGCTAAAAAATGCTAACCATCATCTGAGCTTTCAACAAGTTGTAATCTTTTTGCTGGTGGAGGGTCTTTGCCTTGATGTTGATGGCGGCTGACCAGGGTGGAGGTTGCTGAAGATTGGGGTGGCTGTGGCAATTTCTTAAGATAAGAAAATGAAGTCATCTATGTCATTTAACACTTCCTTTCACGAACAGTATCTTTCTGTAGCATGTATTCTGTTTGAGAGCACTTTACCCATAGTAGAACTTCTTTCTAAATTGGAGTCCCTGCTCTTAAATCCTGCTACTGCTTTATCAACTAAGTTGATATAATATTCTACATCTTTTGTTGCCACTTCAACAGTCTTCACCAGGAGTAGTTTCCATCTCAAGAAACTACTTTCTTTGCTCATCCATAAGAAGAAAGTTATTTATTCGTTCAGGTTTTATCATAAGATTGCAACCATGCAAATATAATAATGATGAAAAAGTATGAAGTATTACAAGAATTACCAAAATATGACAGAGTTATGAAGTGAGCAAATACTGTTGGAAAATTGTGCCTATACTTGCTCGACACAGGGTTGCCACAAACCTTCAGTTTGTGAAAAATAAAGTGCAGTATCTGTGGACTGCAATAAAAGGAAGTGCAATAAAATGAGGTATGCTTATATATACGTACATATTGCATATATATGTATATAGAATATAGAATATGGATTATGTATGCAATATTGTTCTGAGGGAAAATATACAAGAAATTAATGGGAAACTAACTTTTGGGAAGATGCTACTTGTTTTATTTACCTCAGTTTGAACTGGGACTCTCTGTGTGACTAGCTTTTCATTAAGGTAATCTCCATTTTCATTCCTCTTTAGTTGTATTTAGCTGCAATTGAAAGCAACCCTAATATAAATATTTTGATCTCATGCTTTCGCATGATTATTTTGACCAGTTTCCTCATTTAAAGAATGACTGTCTGCCCTAAATTATCTCCTTATCTCCCTTAAAGTCTATATTGATGCAAGCTCTGTATCGTCTTTAAATACAAGATAGTCACCAGAAAACAGGCATTACTTTTCATCCCACCTACACACTGTTAAGAAAAATGTAAAATGTATCAAGTCCATTACATCAAGAATGGAACTGAAGAGCCTAAACAGATCAAACATTCAATGAATTTTTGAAAGACTTAAAGCAGATAGCATATTACTGTAGAATAAGCCAGAGTTGAAAAAGTTGAGATCCACACAAGAGAAGGCTGTAGTGAAGATGAGAATCTGACAACTGGTAAGAAAGAAATGTATGCTCAAGAGAGGTAGTGACTTTATCTTTGGGAGACACTTGAACTTGTTTAATTATTGATGGGGAGGATCCAGCTGCAAGAGTACGCTCAAATAAACAGAATACAAATTGAAAAACCATTTAAGGTCAATGTTAAGAAGTTTACGGTGCCACTGATACATTCTGTCACACAAATTTCTCCACTTATGGTTTGACACTCAGAAACTGGTGCAGAAAACAGAGATAGCAGGGATCATCCAGGTTTGAGTTTTTGCTGAGTAAATATGATGAAAAGACAGAAGATGGAAGTTGGCTATTGGCAATGATGTTCTTAAAATGCTGGATTGTGAGACTAAAGAGACATAAAGATATAAAGACAGGTATGAAAAAGGGGAAAAAAAGAGGGTGATGGATTTGCACAAAGCAAAAGAGTTAATGAACTGGGGGTTTTGAGTGTCATTGAAGAATATAATTCTAAGAAGCCTCCATGACATAGTCAACCAAGTACGAAGGCAAATTAGTGAGTTTCAAACATGCAACACGTTGGAAATTGTACTCTAGCACATCTTTGTTAAAAAACTTATTTGGTGTCTTCCAATAAATTTAACAAGGAATCTACGGAACTCAGTATCATAAGGATGTAGGAAAAAATGAAATTCACCCAGAAGCATAAAAGAATTCCCAGCTTGACAATTTGGCTACAGGTCTGAAATGTAAAAGAGAACAGGAAGCCAGGGGGTTTTTGTTGGATATTTTCATAAAGAAAGAGAAAACTTTTTTTTTTTAAAAGAAGTATGATTAAAAATCTGGACATTCTTGGTTATATAATGAGGAAGGCAACTTTATTGTCTAAAAAAATTACAGGGCGCCTGGGTGGCTCAGTTGGTTAAGCGACTGCCTTTGGCTCAGGTCATGATCCTGGAGTCCCGGGATCGGGTCCCGCATCGGGCTCCCTGCTCGGCGGGGAGTCTGCTTCTCCCTCTGACCCTCTCCCCTCTCATGCTCTCTCTCTATCTCATTCTCTCTCTCAAATAAATAAATAAAATCTTTAAAAAAAAAAAAAAAAAAAAATTAAAAAATTAAAAAATTACAAAGACAAAGAAGTTGATTAAAATTGCAGGCAAAATAGAGTTTCCTGAGATGAATCAAATATGAATAAGATGGAAATACAGCACATATTAAATATTTAATATATGCTACTTGATTCTTCACTGGATAATATGTAAAACAATAATATAAATAATGTATGCATTTTTTGAGATCTATGAAGTTAAAGAATAACAAAACAATACGTATGGTGTAAGATTTGACAGTGTAAAGTAATATATATAATTGAAATGTGTCTGGGATGAAAAGGAAAGTACAGTAGATAGATGAGCCTATAGTAAAAAAAATTTAAAAAACAGGTTTAATTTATGACTTAAAATACAGATACAGCTATTAGAAGAATTAAAAATAGTACCATAAGTAACCAAACTTGAAGTAAGGAAGTAAGGAAAGTAGGAAGTCATATATTTCATCTCACTTCCTCATGTTCCATGTAGAAAATGTATTAACATAATCACCTAGGTTTCAGCAGTCAAAAAGTAATATGTAGAATAATTTTTTGTAACTGACAGAATAAAAACTAAAAACATGACACAGGAAAGGAGACAAGGTGTGACACTGAATCTTACCTTCAATTACTACTTTTTGGTTTGGGGGCATGTATTTATAATCTATACTCAAATAAAAAAGATAGCATGCTTTTTTTTTTTTCCTCTGGTTCCTGGAAACATTTTCACTCTCTTTTAGTTTATTGCAACACATTCTTTCTGGTACCCTCCCACAAATACCACCCAAAACTTAGAGGTGGAAAATGGAATGACTGAGTACTTGCTCAATGGTTTAAGTTGTACTAAAGCTCCACATTAAGGAATAATTGTCCATTTTGCTTTAGATACAATGCACAGAGTAAAATTGTGTTTCATAAATCCCTAAATAACTGGGTCCTAACTGCTTTTGAGACTGGGTTCCACACAAGGTTCACCTGAAATATTATGATTAGCTATGCTACTAACAGTTCCCCAATTCCATCCTTAGGGAGTTAAAGACAGGCTATCTCCCATGAAGGACCCTCTCTCATGACTGCGTCAGTCAGTACTCTCCAGAGAAACAGAACATACATAGGATGCACATATATACATGCATGTGTGTAAGTGTGTGAAGAATGAGAGTGAGAGTGAGGGAGACAAACAGAGAAAGAGAAATTGATTTACATTAAACAACTGGCTCATACGATTGTGAAGGATGGCAAGTCCAAAATCTGCAGAGCAGGTGGTCAGGCTGAAGACCCATGCAACAGTTGATGTTCCTGCTTGAGTGGAAGGCAGCCTGGAGGTAGAATTCTTTCTTCCCTTCCTTTTTTCTTAAGGCCTTCAACTGATTGGATAAGGCCCACCCACATTATGTGAAGTGATCTGCTTTCCTTGATGTCTATTGATTTAGATGTTAATCTCGTCTAAAATGTATTTTCACAGTGACATCTAGATTGGTGTTTGACCAGATATCTGGGTATCATGGCTTAGCCAAATTGACACATAAGTTAACCACGACAATGACAATTATTATATATGACTACTTTAATTTTCAAATTACCACTTAAGATATCTACCATAAAAGGCACAAATGAAGAAACAAATTAATTATTGCAAATAGAGCACTGAATTTCAGCAGTTATCACAGACAGCACTAAAATACCACAAATATGCAACTGGCGTAAGTTTTGCTCCTGGATATCAAAAGAATATATATATATATATTCTTTTCTTTATCCACAAAGATTATATTAGCCCCACTTCTCAAGACTTCTGGATAAATTTGTAAAGGTTCTTTGAAAATGAGCAAAATGAACAAATGGAAATGTGTCCCACTTTTTATTTCCCGCTGTAACTTTTATAAGGTTCCCATGCTTGGTTTCTCAATCTCTTTTTCTTCTAACCTGTGTAAAATTAGCTAGTAAAAATTTGTGCTTAGATCAATTCTATCTTTTGACTTTATCTGTTCCTATATAATGCCATGTTAAAGTATATATACTTAAAACAAATGTAGTATAGTTTAACTAACACACTTTCCTAACTTCCATTGTACAAATAAATTTTCACTGTAAAAATTTTACTTCTTAATGTGAAATGAGCAAAACTATTCCAGCAATAAGTGGCTATTATTTTTTTCCATTTGGTAGTAAATCTGACAAAAATTCCCACTGACCTGCCAGCTTTGTTTTATGTGCTAACACTGAAGCAGAGTTTGATTAGAGATTCTTATTTACTTACCCTCAATGCTAACTTAGGTGTACAGTTAAATGGATGTCATGTTCTGATTCTGGCTCAAGGGAATTTAAGTTTTAGGGGAGTAAATCAGAGAAAAATGTATGTGCATACAATGTATGCACGTTCTGTGTGTGCATGTGTGAGTGTGGGTATGAAATACATGTGTAACTATACTTACAACTACTTATGTAGTCTCCCCAGCCTCTATAAGATGCATGTATTCCATTTGTGTGCACACATTTGTGGAGAAATTCCACTGTTCCAAACGATTCAAGAAAGTATGATATTAGTATATAAATCTCTATATATAGAGACAAAAAATAGAACAGGCACCCCATCAGGTTTCTAATCTGTGTATGATTTATAATTTAGGACATAAAATTATTCAGTGAAACATTTATAAAAGGTGGAGGTTTGGAGAAAATACACAAAATATCTCACCAAAACCATTCGTCTTTAAGCCAAGGACTCTAAAGCTTATAAAAGTTGCATGATTTGTCCATGATCATACATGGAGTAAGTGGCAGAATTGAAAGTAGTGGCCCACTTTCTTGAAGATTAGTTCAGATCCACATCCTTATTCTGCTGAAACCAACTTTCATATTATGCTTCATACTTGGGAGATTTCTTTTCTTTTTTTTAAGATTTTATTTATTTATTTGACAGAGAGATAGCACAAGTAGGCAGAGTGGCAGGCAGAGGGAGAGGGAGAAGCAGGCTTTCTGCTGAGCAGGGAGCCGGATGCCGGGCTCGATCCCAGGACCACAGGATCATGACCTGAGCCGAAGGCTGCCGCCCAACCGACTGAGCCACCCAGGCGCCCCATACTTGGGAGATTTCTTGTGCAAAGAGATTTAGAATAATCCTAAAAGAACTTGGGGGGAAAAAAAGAAACTGTCTCCAGAAGAACAGACACAATTTTTGTTTGATTCTTTAAGAATAAAGAAAAGATTGGTCAGATATATGATATAATTAATAAAAACTAGCGAAATCATATGAGACATATCAAATAGGAAATAGCCAAGTGGAAAGAGTAAAGCAAATCTTTTGTTTGTGTTGCCTGTTCCATTGTGTTACAGAAACAGTAATGCCTGTTCTGACTCATCAAATGATGATATCACCCACTGTCCTGAGTAACAGTCAGCTCTTCCACAAGAGGTGTGGAATTTAAGGTTCTACAGCCAAAAAGTTAGCTTTGAAAGGCAGATATTCATCAGAAAGCTGATAATGTTATTATCAGTCAAGAAATATACCTTATTTTGATTTTAAGCTCTGAAAACAACTTTCAGGGGTGAATTAATAATTATAGTGTCAAATGGACCAAGGGCCCTCATGAAAAAAAAAAAAGTGACCAGCTATTTTCTAATACCATATATAGGACATGTAGTTTTATGAAAATATAACACAATAAAACATGTTTAAGCAATACCATGACGGCTCTGTCAGTTACATGAAACACACCAGTAATAGTGTTTATTAGATCTTATATTCAGAGAAGAAAAAAAGACTCTTCCGAGGTCTTCAAAGTTGGAAGGGAAATGGAAAAATGGGAGAGAATCTCGGTATGAGGAGGATTAAACATGGTCTGCTTACTGGTATGACAGATGCCTCATGATCCTTTTGGCTCTATGACTGCGCCATACTTGAATAGTATTATGTCTCAAGAAATGCTTTCCAAGGTCTCAAATGGAAACAACTTTGTATGAACTGAGACAAGTTATTAAACTTCCTGGGTCTCTGGTTTTTCATCTGTAAAATGAGGAAGTCAAGCTAGATTGGGATCTTCAAAATGTGTCTTAACCAACTGAGTGAGGTTCACAGACTCTCCTTTATCTCTACTGCCTAATCCTACCTTCTGGAAAAACTAATGTCTGAATTTCACTTAAATAATGATCTTCAAATTCCCTTGCAGGGGCAGTAAAGTACTGTGAAAGGAATTCTGACTTCAGTTACAGACATGGATTCAGATGCACTTTCCAATGGTCTGAAATGGGACATAAGCCTTAACCTCTCAGAGTCTTGGCATCCTTGTCTATAGGTACCCATAATAGCATCTCTTGATGGCAAAATGCCATAGCAAACTGAGAATCTCTTTACTTCTAGCCTTACAATCTATGATGCATCACTTGTGCTTTTCTCTTTGCCAGGATCACTAACATTTCTCTCAAATGTGTGAGGAAGAAGGGTTTTTTAATCCAACTGAGTAAAAAAAAAAAAAAAAAGAAGAAGAAGAATGTAACATCTTCTATAATTATAAGACCTGGACAAACACTGTTGGTGTAAGAATATATATCCAATGATGTTAGAATAGCTTTAAAATACAGTCTTTGAGGTAGAATGGGACCATCTTAAATATAGCATAAAATAAATCTTTGAATTAAGTATTATAAACATTTATTCAACTACAATGCAGCTATGGAATGGATTATATTATATTATTATATTTTGTCTGTGTATATAAATATAGTATATATGTATACACATATGTATACCTCCTTATTGTCTCTCACTTTATTTTCCTACTTCTAATTTTCTTGAAAAGCTACTCCTCAATTTTCAAGTACTTGAAGCAACAGGGAAAGTAGGGAAAAATGTATATTATTGGTAACAGTGGAAACCCCAAAAGTACTTTACTCACCCATCCTTTGTGTTATGTTTCTTGCTACCTCAAATCAGCTCTTAATGACTACTTGTGTTTAACTACATATCTTCTACAGCCTGCTGAAGCTTTAGTGAGTCATGAGTAAATAGCGCATCTATTATCAAGCATGGATTGAACAAGAGAGAGATTAAAATTTCTGAGCCACTTGTTAATTTTAAGGGGGAAAAAATACTCAAGCATTTTATAGAGGGCATAACCATTCTGAATAACTCTAACAGGTCATCATAAAAAACAAACAACCCAAAAAGTTTTTTTCCCCAAAAACTATGAAGGAAGATATTTAATAGAAAATAGTAAGAGATAACGTGTGTTGAGGGCCTAAAAGAAACAGCATTAGTCTAGAACTCCTAAGTTTTCAGGAAGTGTAAGAGAACCTGGGGTCCTTGAAGCAACTAACAATGGCATCTCCATGGACTTGGAATTGAAATGTGATTGTATCACCCCCAAAGGTCACCTTACTACTAGAATTGTAATAAGTGGACTAGAATTTTTACGTGACTATTTTGATAAATGTTTTATGTCCGGTTTTGTGTGTGTGTGCACTGAGTTTAGATAAATTTCACTAATAATAATCTGACATCGATAATCTTCATGGGATAGTCTCATTTCTATGAGTTTCTATCTGGATTCTGAGGAGGATCAGTAGATATGAGAGCATTTACAAATTTTGGCTGACAGTTCAGCTAAAAGTTCACTTCCACAACCACTTCAAATTCAGTAAACCATGTATCCCTCCTTTCAGCACTGGAAAATTCAGACCCGGGCATATGGTAAGTGTTTAAAAACATAATTGTTTCAGAACATAAATAATTATTATTTTGCTAATGTTTTAGATTATCTTTCCTTTAAAATAATCCAAAACTAACTTCATTATATAAAAACTATATAATGAAATCACAAAACATTTTGCAAAATAGAAAAATTAGAAATCCTTCATAATTTTGTTTAGAAAACAAAAGTAGTGCACTTTTATTATTTGAATGTTAGTATATTTTCATATGACTCTTTCCAGAGTTGGAGAGATAACACAGTAATAATTTCTATTTCCAGTTTCTCATTTTGTGACATCATTTCTAATATTATCATTTAAGTTTTCTATTATGCTCTAAGTGAATATTAACATTGTTTATTTCACCATTGCCAAGAATTTTGCCATGAATAGATGCGTCTTTAGCTTTCCTTACCTGTACTGGTTTTTCCATTGGATATATTTACAGAAGTGGAATTATTAGATTACAATGTGTAAAAATTTACACAAGTAATGACGAATAACAAAATTACTATTAAAATGTTTTTAAAATGTTATATATTATTCATCAGCAAAGCAGATGAAAATGAAATCCCAATTTCATAGCCACTTCACAAAGACTGAAAATTACTTAAATTTTCTTTACTAATGTAATTGGAAAAAAATGCACTTTGTTATTATAACTCTATTTCTTTGGTTACTATATTACAAAATATTTGTTATTATAAGTTATATTTTGTCTATGGTAATTTATATGAGTGGGTGATGTATGTGTTTACCAGAAAATAATAGTTAATATTCATAGTTAAGAGGTTTGCATGTATCACCTCACTTAATCTTTACAAAACCCTATGAAGATAGCACTTTTTAAACTCATTTTATAGAGACACTTTGGGATGTAAAGTCACATAGTTCATACATGTTGCAGCTCAGATGATTCAAAATTATCCAAGTATAGAGGATGGGATGGGAGTTATGTGTGAGGACACCTAAACTGAGTGAGGCTAGTTGATTCCTCATGGAGTCCTAGATGTCTTCTGATGACTTTTATTATTTTGTTGCATTTGGTGTGTTTGTTAGTTTCACTGTTTTAAAGTTCCTGTATAGGGGTGCCTGGGTGGCTCAGTCGTTAAGTGCCTGCCTTCGGCTCAGGTCATGATCCCAGGGTCCTGGGATCGAGCCCCGCATTGGGCTCCCTGCTCAGCGGGAAGCCTGCTTCTCCCTCTCCCACTCCCCCTGCGTGTGTTCCCTCTCTCGCTGTCTCTCTCTGTCAAATAAATAAATACAATCTTTAAAAAAATAAAAATAAAAAAATAAAATAAAATTCCTGTATACTCTACAATCATTTCTTGAAACTGGCATGTCATTTGATATTCTAAAGAAACCAACATACAAATTCTCTTCACCCTCAGAACCAGTAGTGTAATAATCTATAGTACCTTTTAAGTGGCAGAAACCCTAGGGATGGTTAAAGGTCAATGTGGTTACAAATTTTCAGTTGAGTAACTTCAGACCAAACAGGTCAAGTGATTGGCCCAAATCTCAGTAAGTAGCCGAGCTGTGACATTTTGTTACCCCGCATTTCCTTTGTTATCTTGCTATTGATTCTTCTTTGTATGGAAATGTTTGCTTTGATGATGACAAACACAATGTCAGAATCCTTTCTCTATGATATGAATCAAATTTTATACACTTTTCTAAGCAAGCTGCTAACTTCCCATTATTCTATGGCCTCACTTGCGCATTAAATCCTCATACAGAGGCATAATGTGGGAGTGTAACACATGTTTCCAAGGATACAATTAACCCCGTATCTATTTGTACTGCATGTCACATGGTCACATTAAAAGATTTTATTGTTTTGCAGATAAAGATTGTTTGAGGCATCCGACGTTCATCTTGAATTATTCATGAAATATCATTATTTATTCATTAGTTCCTGAGCAATCTTGCTTAGCCCAGGTACCCATACTCTTTTGTTTCTTATATGATGTGTTAGGATATTAGCCTTATAAGAGATGTTCTATATTATAGGGCAGCATCTAAACATTTAATATGGCATGGACACTTAGAGACAGGACTCATTGGCAAGGAATATATAAAGGATGTAAGATACGGGATGCTAATCAGAAGCAAAGGCAAATCTTTTTGGACTAATGGGCAATTGTTCAAATGCCAGTGTCTCACAATTAACAGTGCTTATTTAAAATCTAATATCAGATTCTCTGGAAGGGCTGGAGAAACTCAAAATATTAATTTTGGATAATGAGAGTATTCAAAAGCTTTAGCTAGGAACATATTAAAATGCTCTCAAATAATGTTTTATCAACCTGTTGACTTGAGAGTGACATAGTAACTTTTTGGGGAGAATATAAAATAAAGTTTTATGAAGGATGATATACCAAGAATTGGTCTATGTGAATAAGAAATTAAGCAGTGATAAGGAAAAGGATACAAACAGAAACATAGGAAAAATGAGGTGGAAGGAGGCTTACAAAGGTGTTTATAAGTTAGAAGATAGCCCCATTTATGAGAATAGGAATGACTTAGGGGCGCCTGGGTGGCTCAGTCATTAAGCATCTGCCTTTGGCTCAGGTCATGATCCCAGGGTCCTGGGATGGAGTCCCACATTGGGCTCCCTGCTTCGTGGGGAGTCTGCTTCTCCTTCTCCAGCTCCCCCTTCTTGTATTCACTCTCGTGCTGTGTCTCTCTCTGTCAAATAAATAAATAAAATCTTAAAAAAAAAAAAGAATAGAAATGACTTAGGATGACTCACCTAAGTGAGTCTTTACTCATCTCAGTAAGTAGCTGAGCTGTGACATTTTGTTACCCCGCATTTCCTTTGTTAGCTTCCTATTGATTCTTCTTTGTATGGAAATGTTTGCTTTGATGATGACAAACACAATGTCAGAATCCTTTCTCTATGATATTAGAAAGGATTAAATCTGCATTTAATCCTCTGTATGAGGATTTAATGCGCAGGTGAGGCCATAGAATAACCAAGCAAATGAGAACACAGATGGAATAACCATATAGTATATTTTCCAAACCAGTCTCTTTTAAGAGTGAAAGGAGGTGCTCTATTACCCTGGGATAAAAGGCATAAACTAAGACTGTACTGAGTAAATCAAGGCATGTCATTATACTAAATATAGAGAACTTAAATGAATCCTTACAATAAATAGTATTTTGTATTTATCATGCCACACCAGAAGCTACTAAGTACTTCCAGGGTATCATACTTTAACAGAAATTGATGCTCAGTAGACTGCATTTAAAGTGAAAAGTCTAGAAAATAAATATATGCGAAATGCCTGAAAGAACACAGAACATTTAGCCTGGGTAAATAAAGATGTGAAATAAATAATCTTGATAGTCATTTTTCAATAGTTGAAGGCACATCACATTATCTGTGGATGAGATTTACTTGGCCTACCTACATAGGGTATGACTGGAACCAATGTCTGGGTGATGAATGAAATATTTCAGTAAACATAAAGAGTTTATGATGTGGTTTCAAGTTTTAGGGAGTTTGAACTGACTCAGGTTGGAATCACAGTTTGGCTGTTAATTATCTGGATGATCTTAGGGAAGTTATTACTTGTGTCTCAGTTTTCTTATACTAAGAGAGTGACTGCTCTAAGGCTATATGTAGCCTTCTTCTCATATTCCCCACTACGAGGCATATAGGGAAAATCATTATATAAAGAGACACAGATAGAGTATCAACACTTGTATCAACCACTTTTGGCTAACAAGATGCCACTGGGGTATGTCTCTCTAATTACTGTTATCAACACACCTCCTTAGAGTTGAACATGTTGCTTTTCCTTTAACGTTTTATTCCATATGTAGGTACATGGTCTTAGCTGATACAGGCTGGACATCTATACAAAACTTGAGTAAAGGGTAGATGTTAAAACAAGTAAGAGGGACTAACATAAAACAAGGTAATCTAGTTTTTAGAAAATTGGATATAGGTTCAACTTGGAGCCCTACAGTAAAAAATTCTCAGTCTGTCTTCATTGGACAAATGTCATCTTTAACAAGACTAAGTCTACCTCTGGCATTGTGCTTTACCCTCTAGTCTCAAAAAAAAGGGGGGTCATTATTTCAATAAATTATAAGGCAGAATTTCACAAACTTTTTCACCTAAGTATACCTGATAGAGCAAGAAACTAATAGGGCTATGTATGTGTGTAAGTAGCTGTGCACATGCAAATTTTGGGGAAGGATTCTATGTAACAGTATGTGTGTTTGTGTGTTTATGTTTTATCAGGTTGAACTGGTCTATCAAAAGCATATTTCTTTGGAATCTTAAAGCTTTCTTTGAAATCCTTAAGAATATTTTATGTACTCTCTATCTATATTGTTTTCAAATAGATATAATTATATAAAATAATGAGTATACAAAATTTGATGATGCAAGAAGATGTGCAGTTTTATTTTTCCCCAGGGAATCTCATATAAGTTATAGTCCTTACCACTTGCATTGTATCTGCTTAGTCAGTTAGGGTTGCTGTAACAGAATACCACTGACAGAGTGGTGTATGAGCAACAGTTCTCACAGTGTGGAAGGCTGGAAAGTCCAAGATCAAGGCACCTGCTGATGTGGTGTCTAATGAGAGTTCATACCCTGGTTCATAAACAACTGACTTCTTACTGTGTTCCTCACATGGCAGAAGTAATGAGGGAGCTCTCTAAGCTCTCTTTTATAAGGGCACTGAAACCATTCATGAGGGCTCTACCCTCAGGATATAATCACCTCCTAAACACCCCATCTACAAAGAAATCTTATATTCTGAGCTTGGTCAAGTACTCTCAAAAATCTAGTCTTAGAAGTACATCCTTAGTTCCTGCCAATACATTCCAGCTAATCATTCAATTCTTTAAAGAATAGTCTTTATCTTCTCTTATCACGCCTGGCACATCCTCAACCAAATTATGTTAGGATTTAATCCTACTTTTTGCCTGGCCACCATGAGATCAGGCAAGAACAGCTTCTGAGGGGACTATCTTTCACTTGAGGAAGAGAGACTACTGCAGCATCCTCTAGTACAGCGAAGTGCTAAGTCATACTAAGGAAGGGTGGACTATTTCTACAAGGCTTCAGGGTCCAGGAAAGTTGCAAAGTTAACATCCTTAGGGACATACAAACTCATATCTCCATATATTTCAAGGTATCAGATTTCCCTCACTCTTTACAAAACAGATCCATTTTGCTGAGCAGTCAAATGTCTCTAGAGCTCGTTAGCCCTAACAATTAGGTCTTCTGTCTGCTGCTCATCTGTGCTAGCCTGTCCACTACAGGAGATAAAGCCCTTCATGACTCTTACCACATTAACTGCTAGTTAAAAGCGCTCAATCTGTCTTTGTCCTCTGCGGGGCTTCAATACAATGTAGCAGTAACCAGCAACTCCGCTATCTTTGTAGGCATTGTTACTTTCATACTTTCCAATTTTCCACTTTATACCTCCCATTACATTCCTTTCATGGGGCAATTTCCCCAAATTACTGTTGGTAAAAATTTCAACAATTGAGCCACCACATTTTGCTGGGTAATATACATGCTTTACCTATCAACCAAAATGTCATCTTGCCTGTTCATCAGTGAATGAGTCATTCCCAAATCCCAATCTTGTAGCCTGCTTTCTCAGACTATCCAAGGAGCTGTACCAGTTGTTAATCTAGGTCTTTCAGGAAGCAGACATCAAGATGAGATTAAATATATAAGAATTTCATTAGAGGAAATATCTGTGAGAAAAAACAAAGATGAAGTTTAAAAAGGCTGGGAGATCCAGCATACCACAGTACAGTTCTTATCCTAAGTGAAGGAGAAAGGAAAGGAAGGTTGAATGGAAGTATCAAATATGCCAGGAAGTTTAAACATGATTTAGCAAGCCAAACCATGGAAAGAGTCTAGATGTCCATCAGCAGATGAATGGATAAAGAAGATGTGGTCTATATCTACAGTGGAATATTATGCAGCCATCAAAAAGGTGAAATCTTGCCATTTGCAACGATGTGGATGGAACTAGAGGGTATTGTGCTAAGTGAAATAAGTCAATCAGAGAATTGATTCCTTATATCTCACTGACATAAGTTGACCAGAGAACTGATTCCTTATATCTCACTGATATAAGGAATTTGAGAAACAAGACAGAGGATCATAGGGGAAGGGAGGGAAAAATGAAACAAGACAACACCAGAGAGGGAGACAAACCATAAGAGACTCTTAATCTCAAGAAACAAACTGAGGGTTGCTGGAGTGGAAGGGGGTGGAAGGGATGGGGTGGTTGGGTGATGGACATTGGGGAGGGTGTGTACTATGGTGAGCACTGTGAATTGTGTAAGACTGATGAATCACAGACCTGTACCCCTGAAACAAATACATTATATGCTAAAAAAAAAAAAAAAAGACTGAGTTAGCAAGACTTTCAGCCAAAGTTCACCACCAGAAAAAGTGTCCTATTTTTAAGATTGGTCCAGTGTTATTACTGACCCTCACTGCGCTTAATTACTGGCCAATGAGAACAGTGGTTGGTGTGAAGCTGGCCTTGTTAGAAATAAGGCAGTGGATTTAGAGTGCAGCAATTGAAACTTTAGACAATATTTCTCACTGGTAGTTGGTGGTTTGTAGGCAGTCTCACACTGCCACACTATATAGGGTATCATCAATTCAAGTTTAGCAATTTATTTTTTTTAAGATATTTATTTATTTGAGAGAGAGAGAATGAGAGAGAGAGAGAGAATGAGAGATAGAGAGCACGAGAGGGAAGAGGCTCAGAGGGAGCAGACTCCCTGCCGAGCAGGGACTCCCCCCCAATGTGGGACTCGATCCCGGGACTCCAGGATCATGAACTGAGCCGAAGGCAGTCGCTTAACCAACTGAGCCACCCAGGCGCCCTAGCATTTATTTTTAAAATTGATCAGGTTAGATTTATTATAGAGGTATGAGAGTATTTCAACTCCAGATAATGTATTAATATATCTAATTTAATAAATAAGATGTTAATCATGCCAACATTTCTTAATATAATATACACTATAAGAACAGAAAAAATGAATATACATGGAAGCAATAATCTTATATGTCATTTCAAAGACAAGATTGTCTATATAGATTATATAAATTACTAGACTAGTAGTCAGACTAGATTACTAAAAAGAGAATTTCACTCCAATGACATTTTCACAAAAAGAGATCAAATAATCCTAAATTTTGTATGGAACTTCAAAAACTTTAAATAGTCAAGGCAATCTTGACAAAGAAGAAATCTGGGGGCATCACACTCTCTGATTTTTTTTTTTTTTTAACGTTTCCTCAGTGGGACCAGCCTGAAATAAGGTTCTAGTGACAGTTAGAAATGATTTGTCATTCCATAGTGTCCTTATAGTACTACATTTTAATAAAGAGTCTTAAATGACTTTAGCTAAAGAGGGGGTAATAAGGGGATTTCATGACCTGTGGCAGAGCAGGTGGGGTAATTATTTTAAGTGAGCAGTTTGATGACATCTCTCAGGTAACATCTCCAAGGTGGCTTTCTCTTCTACTTATTCCAGCACGCACTCCCTGATTTTAAGCTATATTATGAAGTTACGGTAATCCAAAGAGTATGGTATTACATTAAAAAAAAAGACACAGGGATCAATGGAACAGAACAGAGAGCCCAGAAATAAACCCATGCATATATGGTCAATTAATTTATGACAATGAGTACAAGAATATTCAATGGGGAAAAGAAAGTCTCTTCAATAAATACTGTTGGGTAAACTGGACAGTCACATGCAAGAATGAAACTAGACTACCTTCTTACCCCATACACAAAAATTAATTCAAGATGAATTAAAGACTTGAATGTAAGACCTAAAACCACAAAACTAGAAGAAATCATAGGCAGTAAGCTCCTTGACATCAGTCTTGGTGATGATTTTTTGGATTTGACTCTAAAAGCAAAGGCAACAAAAGCAAAAATAAACAAATGGGACCACATCAAACTAAAAAGCTTCTGCACAGCAAAGGAAATCACTAACAAAATGAAAAGGCAAACTGCACCATGAGTGAAAATATTTGCAAATCATATATGTGATAATGAATTAATATACTAAATATATAAAGAACTCATGCAACTCAATAGCCAAATAAAAACACAAACAAACAAAAAAATCTGTTCAAAAAATGGGCAGGGGGTCTGAAAATACATTTTTCCAAAGAAGACGTACAGATGGCCAACAGACACATGAAAAGATGCTCAATATCACTAATCATCAGGAAAATGCAAATTAAAACCACAATGAGATATCACCTCATATGTTAGAATGGCTATTATCAAAAAGACAAGAAACAAGTGTTGGTGAAGATGTGGAGAAAAGAGAAACATTTTGCTCTGTTGGTGGGAATGTAAACTGGTGAAGCTACTATGGAAAACAGTATGTAAGTTTCTAAAAAAAAATTAAAAATAGAATATCCATATGATCCAGCAATTCCACTTCTAAATATTTATCCAAAGAAAATGAAAACACTAAGTTGAAAAGATATATGCACCGATATATCTTTGTTCATTGCAGCATTGGTTATTTATAATAACCAGGATATGAAAAGAAACTAAGTGTTCATCAATGGATGAATGGATAAAGATGATATGAGACATATATCTCTATCTCTTTATCTATCTATCTATCCATCCATCCCCCCAATGTAATACAATTCAGCCATAAAAAAAAGAATGAAATCTTGCTACTTGCGAAAACATAGATGGAACTTGAGGGCATTATGTTAAGTAAATAAGTCAGACAGAGAAAGATGAATGCCATGTGATGATACTTAGATGTATAATTAAACAATAATAACAACAACAACAAAAGCAAAGCTTGTAGACACAAAAAATGGATTGGTGACTGACAAAGGTGGTGGAATGGGAACAGGTAAAATGGGTGAAAGGGGTAAAAAGGTACAAACTTCCAGTTATAAAATAAACAAGTTAAAAAGATGTGGTGTACAGCATAGTGACTATAGTTAATGATACTCTATTGCATATTTAAAAGTTGTGAAGATAGGGGAGCCTGAGTGCTCAGGTGTTAAGCATCTGCCTTCGGCTCAGGTCGTGGTCCCGGGGTCCTGGCATCGAGCCCCACATCAGGCTCCCTGCTCGGTGGGAGGTCTGCTTCTCCCCTTCCCGCTCCCCCTGCTTGTGTTCCCTCCCTTGCTATGTCTCTCTCTGTCAAATAAATAAAATCTTTAAAAATAAATAAATGAATAAAAGTTGTGAAGATCGTACATCTTAAAACATCTCAGCACAAGAAAACATTTGTTTTGTAAATTTACATGGTGAAAGATGTTAACTAGACTTATTGTGGGTTATCAGTCTGTGATATATACAAATATCAAATCATTATGTTGTATGCCTAAAACTAAGATAATGTTATATGCCAGCTAAAGCTCAATTAAAAAAGGGAAGAAAATTTAGCACTTTTCTATTAGGTCTATAATAAAAAATTCAACTTGTTCCTTTAGACACAAAATAATTAGAAATTATAAATTAAATGCATGTAAGATTTCAAAAGTAATTAAAACTCTAAATAGGAAATAAATACTAAAAAATTCAAAAACTTTAATAAAGAAAATTTTACTTTTATTGAAAGATAAGAAGACCTAAATAAGTAGGAAAGGGAAACCATGTTCACAAATAAGAACACTTCATATTATTATATTTCTCAAATTAATCTCAATATAAAATGTATGCTCAATCAAAATTATAAGATTTTTATGAACATAGGAAAACTAATTTTACATTTCATATAAAAATTGAATAAGGTTATGAATTAATGAAACGAATTTTAAAGAAAAATAAAAGCAAAGAGAATTGCTCTATTAAGTTATCAAATATATTTATAAATTTATAATGGGAAGAGAGTGTGGAATTACGTAGTGATTCATAAATGGATCAATGATTCAGAACCGAAACCGCACATATGTGGAAAATTTAAAAATTAGAGATCTTCCACTTCTGGCTGAGAAATAGTAACAGGGACTGGATTTATCCTCTGTTCCTAACACAACTGTAACACTGAAAAATACATAAGAAAACCATTTTCAGACATTAGGTAATACAGAACAGTGATCCCCAAGAGAGGGAAAAAAAAAAAGGTGAGCCCTTTGATTGCTCAAACTTAATGCCTATAGGAAATATCATAGAGGCAGCAGGAAAAAGAAGACCCTGGTGGAGACTCGTAGTCTCCTTAACTTGAAAAAAAATAAATTTGTGAGTCCAAGGGGCTGAAGCAGCCTGAATTGATAAGTCAGAAGACCAGAAAGAAGAGAACTACATTAAGATAGAGTTCTATAGGACTACAGAAAATCACTCTTAAATTTTCATCTGAGTCCTGACAAGAATTTCTGATCAGAAATTTCCTGATGCCCAAGAAATATCCATCTAAAAAGACTGGAGGAAACAACCCTTGGAGCTAACCATCAACCAACACCAGTTTGTTTTCCATCAGCCAGAATGGTAAAACCTTGGAATTAATGAATGACCAGGTAATATACATAAGTATATGCCTTACTAGTGAGTTAAATTTAGCTCTAAACTAAATGCTGTCCTGATCGTGATCCTAACAACAAACCTAAATACAAACCTTGAAAGGAGCAAAGAGTTTCATGTAACTTAACTGCACACCAAGAAAAAGTTAAAGAATATTTGTAGGAATTAAAAAATACCTAGACCCAACAAGGTAAAATTCACAGTGTCTATATCAAATAAAAATTTTCCAGGTATGGAAAGAAACAGAACAATATGACCCATAATAAAGAGAGTAGCTATTCAATAGAAATTATTAATTAGTAGGCAAGGGTATTAAAACAAATTATATGACATAAATTCCAAATGCTCAAAAAGGTAAAGATTGATAATGTTATAGACATGAAATATATGGAAAATCAAATGTCTACAGATAAAAAGTAAACTGAGATGAAAAACACACAGAATAAGATTAACAGATTGAATTTGCAATAGAAAAATTAGTAAACCTGAAGACACTGTAATGGAAAGTTTTCAAAATGAAACATAGATAAAAAGGACTGAAAATAAATGCATAGATATTAGTAAGCTGTGGAACAACCTCAAGCAGCCTAATATACATGTAATTGGCTTCCCTGAGAATAAGAAAAAAATTGGGGAACAGAAAAATAAATGAAGCAGTTGTCTGGGGGCAGAGTGGGCAAGGAAAGTTTAGAAGGAGAAATTACAGTGGGCCATAAAATATTTGGGAGTCCAGTTTTATCTTTGATTTTAGTGATGATTTAATGAGTGCATATATATATATATATATATATATATATATGAGAAAACTTAATTTACACCACTTAAACTAAATGCATTTTGTTACATTTAATTAATACCTGAATACAACGGAAAACTTAGTGTGGAATAAGTGGTCTAATATTTTGGAACACCTTGTCATAAGTAAATAAAGATTTATTCACTACCTTAGTTAGCATTAAAAATAAATACTAGGCAGGGGCGCCTGGGTGGCTCAGTTGGTTAAGCGACTGCCTTCGGCTCAGGTCATGATCCTGGAGTCCCGGGATCGAGTCCCACATCGGGCTCCCTGCTCAGCGGGGAGTCTGTTTCTCCCTCTGACCCTCTGACCCTCTTCCTTCTCGTGCTATCTCTCATTCTCTCTCTCTCAAATAAATAAATAAAATCTTTAAAAAAAAAAATAAATAAATAAATAAATAAATACTAGGCATATTTAATATCTAAGATTGAAAAGTAAAATTTGAAACATCAAGAAGAAAATATCTTTAGGACAACAAAGTAGAGATTAATATTTTTAATAAAGCTTAGACAGTGAAAACCATAAGAGTAAAAGATTTTTACACTGATTTAAATGAAACTGAAATATTCCATGCATCAAAAGATTTCATAAAAGGTACAAAAATAGACTGCAAAAAACTATTTACAATGCAAAGGATTAATGTACAGAATAAAAAGACTTCTTTCCCAGTCATAAGACAAAGAGAAATTGTACTTACTAGATAAAAAATGAGTAAAATCTTAAAATACTTGATTCCTAAGAGAAAAAATTAAATGTCCAATAAGTATAGAAAAGATCCTCAACCTCACTAGTAATCAAAAAACTGTAAGTTAAAACGACAGTGAGATTCCAGCTGTATTTCAATGTTTGAGAAAATGTTAAAAATCCTGATGTTACACATTATAAAAAGGATTCAGGAAAACTATAAATGACATTACACTGCCAGTGGGAGTGTAAATTGATTAAACACTTCGCAAGGCAATTTTTTGATATCTATTAAAGTAAAAAAAATCATAATACATATACTTGAACTTGAACTTCCACACCTAGTCCTATAGCACAGTGAAAATTTCATGCATAATTTATCAGAAGACACTTAAGAATGCTTACTTCACTAATGTTTATAATAGAGAAAAAAAACAAAAAATACTCAATGTCTATCAGCAATAATGGATTTTAAAATTCAATTTAAAATTGAATTTATACAATGAAGTATCCTACATAAAAAAGATGAACTAGTAATGTATAGCAACACAGAAGTCTCAAAGGTATAACAAGTTCTCATAAATCAAGTAACACAAGAATATGTAACCACAATAATAAGTAAATAATACTATATACTTTCCCTTTATTTTCTGAAAGTATTTTTCTGAGGTATAGGATTTTATTTTGTAAAGTTTGATTTATTTATTTGAGAGAGAGAGAGAGTCAAGAGTCAGACACTTAACCAACTGAGCCACCCATGTGTCCCTGAGGATTTTAAATTGACTTTTTGTTTGTTTGTTTCATTTTGGTACTTTAAATGTCAATTCATTGTCTTTGGGTTTGCATAGTTTCTGAGGACATGTTATTTGTATATCTTATTTTCATTTTCTCTCTGGCCACTTTGCAAGATGTTCCTTTTATCTTTTTTTAAAGCAATTTGAAAATTTGAATATTATGTGTATATGATTGTGTATGTGTTCCTTCCTATTTATCCTACTTGGGTTTCCTTGGGATTCTTGGTTTTGTGGTTTAATATCTTTCATTATTGTTAGAAATTTCTTAGCTACTATCCCTCAAACCTCCCTTCTTCCATATTCTTTCTCCCTTTTCTTGTGAGGCTCTAATTACATGTGTGAGACAATTTGATATCTTATTTCAAATTGTGTGCTCTCTGTTAGTTTTTTTTCATCTTATCATAGCTTTTGGATATGCTGTTTTTCTTTTCTTTTTTTCTTTGTGATTAAGTCTTGATAATTTTATTGTCAATTTTCAATTTTAATTACTTTCCTCAGCTGTTTTGAGGGTAAGCTTTTTGAAGGTATTTTTCACTGCTGTTACCTTTTCCTTTTATTTCTATCATTTTCATTTAACTCTTCTAGTTCTCTTCTGTTAAAATTACCCATTTGTTCCTGCATGATACCCATCTTTTCAACTGGACCCTTTAACATTTTAATCATGATTATTTTAAAGTTCATTCTGATAATTGAAACATTTGGATCATATCTTTGTCTGACTCTGTTAATAACTTTCTTTAGAATGGGTGAATTTTTCCAATTTTTCTTTCTTTTTTGTCTTGTAATATTTCATCTAGTGTGGATCATAATGTATAAAACAGTAGAGACTGAAAAAAATAATATTTATGCCAGCAAATGAACATAGATCTTCTTTCAGGCTAGTAGTTTTAGCTGTTTTGTTTATCCATCTATCTACTGCTTATCTGCCCGTCTATCTATCTATCTATCTATCTATCTATCTATCTATCTATCTATCTATTTTCCATTACTACCTCTGGGACACAAAAGGATTCAAATTTCTTTAGTGGTAAGGTTCTGTTGGCTGAACTTAAGAGTCAGAAGGATTTTCTCATGGTTCTTGCTCCATCCTGAGCTTTCATTCTTACATGCTTGTGCCACAGATGTGGTCTCTCCACTCTCTTGCTTTTCCTGTGTGATACTCTGCTCTTGTTTGTTACTAGATGATTGCTCAGTTGATGGTGAGGAATAGGGACTTTTATCTCTTGCCCTGGTTCAACCTCAGTCCAGGCAGCCCTGTGTTCTTATGCCTCAAAAGGGTGGCTTTATATTTTGAAATATATGACATAACACTACATGATATTTACTGACACATACATATATTTTAAAGTGTATAGCCATATGCGAGATAGATTAATACTAAGTACATGATTGTGGTATACTCTTGCAGAAAGAGGATGAATACATTTGAGCAAGGGACACAGAAATATCAATAGTATGTATAATATATTATTTCCTAAGGTGGTTAGTTATTACAAGAATATTATTATATTATTATATTTTTATGTTTACTTTATGTGAACATTATGCAAACATGATTTATATTTAATAAGATAAAAATCCCTTGCTTAGCTTGAAATTTTATTCTGGTTAGCTTTATTTTTCCTTTCTGCAATGACAGCCATCCATTATGCACAGATGCAATACTTCTTTGATGCAATACTTCTTTAGAAAGACCACTCAGATTTTTGTAATGTGACAATTAATAAAATATAAATAAAACAACACATCTTATCCATCTGCAAATGAAGCATACAACCGCTACTTCTCTACAAATACTTATGACTGTATTAAATTGAGTTCGTTTAATTGCGAGTCATAATCTCCACCAAAAAAAAGAAGAAGAAAATTATGACTAGTTGAAAAGACTATTTGGAATAAAAAAAAAAAAATAGACCAAATGTAAAGACCATAATATTTGAAGAAGAATGACTTTTAAAGTCAGCCTTAACCAAGTTAGAATTTCATATTACCACTTGCTGGTTGCATAAACTTGGGCAAGTTAATTAACTCTTAACATTTTCTTTCCTCAAATGCAAAATGAAGATAATATATCTACCTTCAAATAGGTATTAAATAAGCATGACACTGTGCTTAATTTTTTACTTTGTATAGAATAAAAATAAGTCATCAACCAGTTCTGTGATTTTAGAAAGACCACATCCCTTTTATGTGTCTAAGTTTCCTTCTTTTTTTTTAAAAGATTTTATTTATTTATTTGACAGAGACAGACACAGTGAGAGAGAAAACACAAGCAGGGGGAGTGGGAGAGGGAGAAGCAGGCTTCCCGCCAAACAGGGAGCCAGATGTGGGGCTCGATCCCAGGACCCTGGGACCACGACCTGAGCCAAAGGCAGATGCTTAACGACTGAGCCACCCAGGTGCCCCTCTAGGTTTCCTTCTTTATAACTAACCATAATAACATTTTCCACCTACTTACACAATAAAATGAGGGTAAAACAAGATAACATATAAAACCTGCTCAAAAATGTATGTTACTATGTGAAGTTAAGTCATTACGGTGAATGGGTATTTGTTTTCTTTCATACAAATGAGTACTAGAATGGAAAAGCACTATATTGAGAGAGACTAGAGACTTACCATCCTTCAATAGTGAGGTAAGTACATAGTTACATGTTAATCAGCCCAAAGGAAACAGCTGTGGACAAAAAAATAAATAAATGAATAAATAAAAAAAAACAAAGCAAAATAACAGAAATATTGTATTTTGCTGCTTTCCTGGCCTTTATTTTTAAAAACATGATTTTATTTTTTGTGACAGGACTCACATCTTTTTCAGTTGAGTGGCAGTACAATGTGTAAACAGATCCATAATAACTAACAATCATGTGCATGGAACTGTGAAGTATAGGAAGGACTTCAAACACACTGCAAACTTACACATTTTTGAGTATCTGGAAAGTTTTGATTGCATGGACTCAGCCACAGATATAATTTAGAAGCAATATAAATACATATTTCCTAAACTTTAATCAAGGAATAAATTAATACTTAATAATAATGTATGATAATTCTCCCACCTTGCAATCATTTCCATCATATTTAATCCCAACAGTATTTAAAGTCTATCCCCCAAGACTTTTCTTCTTTTTCCCACTTAAAAAACTAAACTTATTCTTACAAATCCAAATTAGTGTGTTTACAGAGTTTACATATTTTGTTTGCCTTGCTTTGATGCTTGGCAGTTGTCCAGTAGTAGCTATCCTGAATAATTTCAATTCCATTCTACCCAAGATTATTAATGGTGGTGCCGAAAGAGTTTCATGAGGCACACAGAGAGAACTGTTTTCATTTTCTTAAAATAAAAAAGAAATCAAGACATTTGCGATTTCACAAGATGATAGTATTGGTCATAACATGAGCTCATAGTTTCTCCTAAATGCAAACAATACATGTAATGACTGACTTGGATACCATTTTTTAAAGAAGAGATAACATTTGATTGAACGTTAGATCACATTTCAAACCACTCTGACTTATCCCACTGCAGAAATAACCTGACTCTTGAGGGGAAGAATTTAGTTTAATTATCTACCACTTATGTCAGGGGAAAATTATTATGAAAAATTCAAACTTGTTTCTAAAGTTCACCATGAGGCTACAGTTGTAACAGGAAGAAAGCATTAGTGACTTGAAGCTCAACTTACTTAGTTTTCACTTTTGTGGAAATATGTGCTGAAAGTTGAGACATTAGTTAACCTTTCAACGAAATAACTGAGGTGCTGGCTTTTTGACCCTATTTGGGTACCCATAGATGGAAAGAAGAAAAATGATTTCAAATCAGAGTCCCAACATGTGAGTGTGTTTTTCCCTTTTCCCTTTTTGGTTAGTGACCCTCAGGCATCAAAAGCATAAGGTATCTTGGCCTCTTCTCTTCACAGCATGAAAGTCAGTAAAGCTTTCAACAATCTCCTGTCCTTAATAGCTTTCTTTTCTACACACACACACACACACACACACACACACACACACACACACACATATTTTTTTTTTCCCCAAGCCCCGAAGCAGCCATTAAAAGTCACCATCATCTATCCAGTTATAGAGGCAGCCCAGAAAAAGAACTGAAGAGAACTGTTAGTTGTTGGCATGGAGCCAGGAATTAAAGCCTAATTTTTGGCATCTATTTCTTGAACTAAAGAGAATATGTCCCCAAATAATTGCAGCTTCAGAGGACCTCCCAAGCCATCACATAAAGATATAAGGAGAGAAAGAAATACACATGAAATGAACTAAGAACTAACTTGATTTTCAGAATTTAAAGGTCCATCAACAAAGAAGATGAAATCTCAAAGCTCTTTTGTCCAAGATGAGTGAATCTTTCAAATTAAAGTTTCATAGTGTTGCAGAATATATCTATACCTGCTAAAGATATACCAGCTGCTGGTTAAGCATGATGCCTTAAACTATATAACTTCCAGTTGGCTGAACAGCAGCTCTTCTGAATCAGATGAATACCTAGTAATCTAAACTACCATCCCTCAGGCATAAGATGAAATTTGAGGGCTAAGGTTGACAAAAGGGGCCCTTAAATATTCTTCAGATTCCCTAAAGATCTGTGCTCCTGAAGTAAATCTGGCTGTATTTCCTGTCAAATTTTTGCTTGATTTTTTAGGTGCTGAAATTTACATTTCCTCAAAATATGCTTCATTTGGACTCCCCTATCTCTGAAGTCTATTTGTTCTGCAGCATCATATGCCAGGCATGATCTTACTGTATTTTGTTTTATTTCTGTATATATGTACATATGTGTGTGTGTTAGTTTGAAATCTCCTCGGGAGCTTCTGAGTATAATCTAAAATCCACTTTCATAGGAGGAGGGCAAGATGACCAAGGAAACAAGCAGAGCACTCCAGATTGGTAGATGACAGACTTAGTAAGCAAGAGAACTTACTGGTCCTGAGACTTGCTCTGGGTGGCCACAAGACAACTAGACTTCTAAACTTGCCACTAGAATCTAAGTTCATATAGAGGCCTTACCTGTGTTCAGTCATGTACCCAATCCAGATAGCCTCAATACCACATTTCTATGTCAAGGCTGTATTCTTGAAGCAGCTTCTGGGAAGAGAGAAGGCAAGGGGAACACATATTTCAAGGACAGGGGAAGAGGAGAGGAGCCTCTAATTGCCAGGGTCCTCCTTGTGGGTCAACTGGTGGTCATGTCTCCATGATGACCTCTTCCAGTGGTATGTCTGTTTTATTGGCCTTTCCTCTACCTAAGCAAATATGACACCATCTGGAGCATAAGATAGGAGAAATAAGGTACTTCAAAACTGCATTTATACTTATTTTCAGTGTTTTCAAAAACAGTGTGATCACATTACTCGCTATAAGAAAAATAAATTAATTCTAAACTAGGTATTTTTATAGTGTGGACTGGTTCCTTGCCAAGTGATCAGTACTAGTCCATAAGGGAAGATCTCAGATTACCCAATCCTCTGAGAAATACCACTACTCATTTTAGCCAGTATATACCAGTATCTAGTCTGATTGTCAGTGTCTTTTTAATACTGATTATTTAATATTGTGATTAATCTCTTAGAAATACTCATACTTCCCTACCGTTCCCAATTCCTGGGCAAATACTACTTTGTTGTTCCAAAATTCTTATCCCATTTGAGTCTAGACTGACCCAGCATCAAATATCTTTGTTGAGTGGGTACAAAATGGGAGTTTTACTTAATGTTTCATCTTTATGGTGAGATTCAGGACAGTTAGTAAATATCACAAAAGAGAAAATACAGAAAAAAATATAAAAAGTTACCAAGTAGACCAATTTTAAATTTATCCCCTAAATAGGTCCAATATTCTATGTTCCAGGGAATATAACTTCATTACATCTAATTATTCAGGCAGAGCTACTCATCTCACCCAACATGAGATTTGGATCATATGAAAGAATGCTGATTTAATGGAAATCTGGCCTCTTGTTTCTAAACTATAACCCTAAGAAAGGTCACACTGAAAGATTTTCATACTCTTGGTCATATGCTTTATTTTTGTGTGATATCAGGGCTTGAGTGATATCCAGGCTGATATAAATTACATTTTTAAAAGAAGAACAAAACTTTACATGCAGTGGAGCAACTTTTTTTCTCAATTACTTTATCATCATTAAATGTATGCTTTAACCCATTATGAAATTTAATATTCAAATATTCAAGATGTTTCTTAATTGAAATATTTCTTTAATTGAAAATACTTCAATACATGAAATAACCTTAAATTTACAGAATATTTTCACATAACGAATCTGTCAAAATAATAAAAGAGAAGCAAGGAATGAATTTGATGAACACAAATCCATGCATACAAAATGGTATTTATAAAGCTTATTTTTCCTTAGAAATTATGGCTAAAAGGTAAACTTTTCAACTATATTTAAAAAGCCATTACAGGAGTCTAAAACCAATATGAAACAAAGCAAACAAAAAACAAACAAAAAGCAGAAACAGACCCATAAATACAGAGAACACATCGATGTCTTGCCAGAGGAGGGGGGCATGGGTGAAATGGGTGAAAAGGAGTGGGGGATACAGGATTCCAATCATGGAAAGAATAATTCATGGGAATAAGACATAGAGCATAGGGATTATAGTCAGTGGTATTGTAAAAGCATTATATGGGGACAGATGGTAGCTACACTCGTGGGGAGCATAGCATAATGCATAAACTTGTTGCATCACTGTGTTGCATACCTAACAGTAATATAACATTGTATATGAACTACACTTCAATAAAAACTAATTAATTAATTTAAAAAATAAAAATTTAATAATTTAAAAAAAACCCTGAAGTTGGAAGTGCCTACATCAAATTACCATTGAAGTCGTTAATATTTAAGAGTTCACTGTGCTGCTGCCTAAAATGTGTTTTCTTACTACCATTAACTTCTTAAACATGTAGAATAAACATCAGAGAATAATTTTTTAAAGGGCCACTACACACACACACACACACACACACACACACACACACACACACATACAAATCCATCCCAGGAAATTACTAAATTTAACTGTTCTTTGTAAAGGTCTCATTTAAAAAAAAATAACAATTGTCAATAATGAAAGAAACCCAGATCACCATGTAGAAGCAAACCTAGTAAGACCAAGAAACATCTTATCAAATTATGAATTCATGTTTTCTTCAGATGCTGTAAGACTTCTCCAATATGTCTTTTCCACTGCTTTCCATAAAGTTAGATGATAAAAAAGGCAACAAGCAACTAAATTGTAGGGTTTTTTTGTTTGTTTGTTTGTTTTATATGACATATTTCAAGCATATGTCTTGAAGGTAATGAGCTTGAGGTAAGGTGGAAAGAAATTAAAACAACTCCCTAGAACCAACATTTCTTGTATTCCAACCCCAATTAAAAGTTAATGAGTCTTCTTCTTAGGGAATTGGAGTTCAAATAGTAGGTTAAAAGTTCATAGAAGGAACAAAGTTCAGGGGAAAACTGGAAGGCAGTCAAAATAAAAATGAAGAGGGTAAGGTGAAATAGAAAAGCCTAAAGGAAAAAGATATTCCGAAATATATTGCACACAACTGCACACACTTAGAACTAGACTAAAAACTTTCAAAAAAGAAAGGAAAACGAGGTCATTCCCATTGTCCTCCCTGGCAAGCACTATTGATAGACATTGATAGACGTTGCTTAGATGAATATCAAAAGCTATTATTTTTATTCCAATGCCCCTCATGTTAACATGAACAGTCACTTCCTTCTAATACCATTTTAAAAGTACTTATACCAGTTCATTCAATTGGGGGATGAACTGACCATTGTTTTGGTTTTAAAGAGGACAGGATGAGAACAAAACACTGTAATTTCGAAGTATTCTTTGCATAGAAAAATACACAGGAGTTTGGGAAATGTGAATAAATAAGCTGCATTTTTAAATTTTAAAATTAAGTACCAGCACGACTCCCTGCTCCTTAACTAAAAATATTTTCACTGATTGTTCGACTGGGTTGATGACGCTGGCTCCTCCTTTTCGCTATATCTTAATGTTGGATCTTGACTACCTGAAGAGGAACAAAAACAGTGCCAGGAGTACTGAAGTAAGTCTTGTGTTAAGGTTCATTGGTTCCAACTTGCGTACAAATTGAGTCAAAGGAAATTAATTATATGTGAGGAACGGCTCTAAATCCTTGTGACTGATTTTGAATAATAATTCAGATTTCATGTATCTAGATCAGTGTTATCCTCTTAAAAAGTGTGGTTATACATTTTTTCCAATTATCTTGCTATTGTTCAAATATCTCAATACCTTCTTTTTTTTCTTTTTTTTATTATGTTATGTTAATCACCATACATTACATCATTAGTTCTTGATGTAGTGTTCCATGATTCATTGTGCATAACACCCAGTGCTCCACGCAGAACGTGCCCTCCTTAATACCCATCACCAGGCTATCCCATCCCCCCCACCGCCCTCCCCTCTAGAACCCTCAGTATGTTTCTCAGAGTCCACAGTCTCTCATGGCTCGTCTCCCCGTCCGATTTCCCCCAATACCTTCTTAAGGAACTGAGATAAAGTTAATGCCAAAAGCTACAATCCAAGTGAATTGTGATAATAGACATTATTTTTATTTCTTTTTTTCAGATAAAGATACTGAAACTCTATGCAGTTAAAATCTGTGTTTCTCCACCCTGTGATGTTGAGTAGCACTGGGGACAAAACTGACCTCTGTGACAGACACAGACAGAGCAAGAGAAAAAGTGATAAAGGAGATCCGAAGAGATTCATAATCTCTTCCTCATAACCGATGATCATAGTAAGTATACCTCAAATACATATATTAACTTTGTAAAATCTGCGTATCTTTAAAAAATCATCATTGCTACTTTACAGTCATAGCTAATCAAGAATCAACCTGGCAAAAATCATATTTTTTTACTGTATCTGAAAATTAAATGTAATTTAAATCTTCATGAAGTAAAATAAAACAACCTGGTTAATGTTTCCCGCCTTACACAGTATACCATTTGTTTAAAATTCAGGTCGATATTTTTTATTCAAGAACATAATTAATGAAATTTTTAAGCAGCATTATTAGTCTAACTTTCATGGACATTTTTCAGTATTGTTCCTGCCCACTATTAACCAGGGACCATTAAAGAAACAATCCTGAGCATATCCTCTGAATTTCTGATTTAAGCAAAAAATAATAATGCAGTTTCCATAGCATCCCTGTCTCTCTTATCCCTCTGTCTTAAAAAAGTAGTAGCTGCTGGAATTATATTCATGTATTTTAAGGAAAGTCAGGTACTAAGATAGCTGTTCCCTTACTCTGACAGATTGGCTTACTGTCTTCAAGTCTTCTGAGTGGGCCCTCAATAAATTCTGACCTGAAGTGAATTAAACTTCAACAGATAGAATAATGTGTTCTCAGCAAATGAAATAATTCTGTAAATTTCAAGACGGCACTGCATACAATGAATTACCTTATGTGGTCTTAAAGCAGTCAGGGAAACTACTGTAGAGACCTTCAACTAGGTATCAAGTCAGACTTCATAAGAACTTTTTAAGTGCAAATCTAGAAAGGTTTCAGCTCCAGGACACCAAGTCAGGCAGAAACAATCTAGACATCAGCAAGCCCAAAATAACCCACAGGACATCCAGAAATCTAAGGGTCACCAATTTCTAAGTCTTTATGATCAATAGATGTTATGAGAATTTTTTAATTATGGAGAATTTTCAGAAATTTCATTTTGGAAGTTTCACACAATATAAAATGCAGACCACAGACAGAACAACATTTGTCCCAGGTGGAAGCAATCTGAATTTTCCAGACATTTAAACTCAGTGTTAAACTCTATACAGGTGGACTTTAGCTACCTGAATGCATTATCCTGTTAATAAGGTTAAGCACCTTGATTTTGTTTTTTGGCTGTTCAAGTTTTAAGCTTATTTGGTCAATAAAGTGGCATTCAGATCCATCACAAGGATTATAGTTAACATCCTTCATAGTTAGAAGTTAAATTTTATCTTAAAGTAAAATAAATTAGAAAAAAATATTTATTGTCAGAATAAGTATCCCAATAATTGTTAAATATTTTTCTAAGGATATATTTTTAAAAAGTGAAAATTTGGGATTCTGCAAATGATAATAAACTGGATAAGAGCCATATATATGAAAAATATAGTATAAGTTGTTTCAGAGAACTATTTCCCTGTTTACTTAATTATCTAAATATCTACAAATGTTTTTGAAAAGGTCAGATTAACTAGATATCTACAGATTAAAATAAATAAATAAATATTAAAATAAATAAAATAAATAAATATTCTTAAAATTAGAGAAAGAGGTAGTTTGATTTGTCTCTTATTCAGCAGAATATCTTCAATACTAAACTATACCTGATGATCATTATCATTCATCAACATTTCAACATTCTGACTGATTTCCGATTCTCAATTTTGCCAGATAAATTTACCAAATTTAAAAAAAGGAAATAGGAGGGCATGAATTTGCACTGAATAGATAAGAATTCTATTTAGGTAGTACATCCATGGAGATGCACATAAATTTGGAGAGAAATCCATTTGTGACCTATGTTGCCTTGGGTTTTAAAACTTACGTTTGAAGATGGAGTGAAGATTAGAAAAGACTTCATATTTTAAACTAAGTGAATGACATGTTTCCTAGTTCAAGGCTGCTATTAATTTCATTGCTCCTAATAGGTCCAGAAGGAAACTACGATCTAAAGGAATGTATAGAAAACATTCATCTCCAATACAAATGCTGTGAACTAAGTTGAATAATCAGTGTAAGGAAAGCTCTTATTACCTACAAATATCACTGAAACTACAGTTAATCAAGGCATCAAAGTAATTAAAGCATTTATACTGGTTTTATTGAAAATAAATCAGTTTATCATAGACTCAAATGTATGCATGACTTTCTCCTAGAGATTTTTTTCTTGGTCTTCAGTAGTTTTTTTATAGAGTATCTCCTGCCCTCTTTAGTCCAGATTTCATAACTACATTTAGGAAAGAGATCTAACTCTACAGCATTAATTCTGACTTCAGCTTCTCCTATTGCTTGGTGAAAATAGGTCATTATTAGCCATTTCTGGCTGAAACAGTTGACAGGAAACAGGACAGGAAATGATATAATGATTCCAGAATTGTATATTTCCCCTATGCCCTGCTGTTTGGGGAATGACCTTACAGTTAACCAGGAAATTGGGAGGTGGTACTGAACCGCAAACACTCATGCTATTGAACTCCTTTTTTGTCCCTTGTTCTTCTTTCCTTAAAGAAATAGATTAAAATTCTAGGACCCACAGAGGTAAAGATAAATTTAACAAAATATCTGTCTGTTAAATCATATACATTTCTAGATTTTTGAGCAGACTAGTCAAAGCACACATTAATATCCAGTTAGCTAAAACAAGCAGAGCATATAAACCACCTAAATATTAAAAGAGCAAACTTCTAAATGCTTCAGTATTTATGGATTTTAACTATTTTCTCATGAAAATGCAACTTTGCTGCTCTTTATTATTAAATACATGGTTTTTTTATTTACAGTTAAATCACTATGTTTTAAAACTGCTTTTTTATATATGTGTGTTTTTATATGCCACAAAATGATAAATTACATTAATATGTGGTCCATTCCTCATTTTTTTCTCTAAGATAGACGATATCTCCTGCATGAAATATACCCAATAAAAATGACATGACTTAAGCTCACACAAACACATAGGCGCAAAGATACATAGCATAAAATGTAAACTTCTCCATTTAAAATTGTATGCAAATATAGTGTCAATAAATTCCATTTATACTTTTTGTGTTCTTTAAAGTTACTTTATATCTTTAAAAACAGATACCCAATTTAGGACCACAATTAATTGCTCCATAAACAAAAAGTGCAGAATCCATTACGCAGGTCCAATGCTCACAATGTGATCTAAACCCTTTCTGTTACTCCAGTGTGGTATCAAGCCTGTTAATATTTTAAAACACTTAACTATTTTATTTACATTCCTTTAGTCATTAACTTCAACCTGTTTTAAATTTATGTCACTGGAGGATCAAGAATAACAAAGCTGTACAAATTTAACAATTAGGCTTACTATGTAATTGCTTAGAATAAACATACTGATTAGTCAAATCACTATTAAATTTTAATCAATGTGAGTGGGTGTTTCTATTTTTGACTGGGGATTCCACATGGATTTTCTAAACAACTCCTTATTGTACATGAAGTTGATATGTTTTTTCTCTTCATATTATGTCTAATGGATTGTATCTCAATCTTACATAATGTACTGTACTGTTAGTGAAGAGTCAGACATTTTTGTTTAATATGAGCTTTCATTTTATGATCTTAATGACATATTTTTCTTTTCCAAATTAATTTTCTCTTGACGTTTAAACAAAGGTGTGTATAGATAGTAAAATGTGACAGTCTGTTATAACGACATTTTCAAAATATAGAATTTCATTTTATGCAAATATTTTGTGTTACTTTAGGTTAAAAAAATGACATTCTTTAAATAAGGAGCAGTGCTAATTATTTGGAAAATAAGCATTTATTTTTGAAAAAGAAAGTATGCTCTGATATCACCCACACAAAATATATCAGAAGAGATAATATCTAACAACTCCTAAAATTTTTAAAAAGCAAGTAATTTTTTTCCAGAAATTTTAATTTCATTAAATAGGCATATGACCGTAGTTTGTTTTTGAGGGGGGGAGTGGCTTGACAATCTTCCTAACAAAAACAGCCAATTAACATAAAATAATATTTTCTGTGTTTAATATTCTGCAGGTATCATTTCCATGTATTTCTTTAACGAATGCTTATGAATTCTTCAGGTGTGTTGAGATGAATATCTCATTTCCTATATATTCTCTTATGCCATCATTGTGAGAATATCATCCCTTTAGTGAAATGTTCAGAACTACTCGATCTCTTTTAGCAGTCTCTGCTAATTCAATATAGTCTACCAGGGGACAGGTAGAATGGGTTTTGGAGTAACAGGCTCTATTATAAATACAATCAATTCTGTAAAACAAGATTTTTTTTTCAGAAATGTATTCGGTTAAAAACTGAAATAAAAGAATAAATATACAAATACTGCGTTTATGAAAATGGATAAAATGTTTTCTCCCAATGACAGCAATCATATTTTGTAAATGCAATCTTTGTATTTTCCTTGTCTTTTATGACACAGCCAGTTTTGAATATGGCATTACTTTGGAACTTATCCGAATAAACTAGGGAAATGACATTCTCCACCTTTGTTGTTCAATGTACAGTTTATGTTCCACAATTTCCATTTAGTCTGTTTTTCTTAAATAATTTTTCTGCTTTTTGAAAAGTTACAGCTATAATATGCAACTGTGTAAATCTTTAGGTAACTAAATGTTTTCCACTGTAATTTACCATTTCTAAGAAACATTTGCATGGGAACAATAGAAATCTCTCTCTCTCTCTCTCTCTCCTTTTTAATATAATGATGACAAAGTTGTAAAATTGTATTACTTGCCAAAGTTAAGGACAAGTTTAAACGTGCTGTTTGCTTTTTGTTTGGATCATTAAATGGTTAATCCTAACAAGCGTGGGGGGAGGAAAAGAAATTAACTAAAGTAAGGCCCTTGTGATACAATGACACTTGCTCTATGCTCTTACAGAGAAAAAACATGATGATAAAACAGCACAAAGTGGAGTGTTATGAATTTTATTAATGACTAGGAGACAGTGTGCAAAACATCAAAGGTCTGTGGAAAAGATTAATGACCCCGTGTGAGACTGTTTAATTACCTCCAGCTAATTAGATTCTTGACCAAATTTTTAATATCTGCATTCCTTCTACAGCCTAATTGAGATTCCACATTATTTATCAATCTTTCAAAAAGCCCTTAGTGGGCTGCTTTTTTAGTTTTTCCCTTTGCACTTTGACTCCATTTATGGTCAATTATTAAATAAATAGCAAAGTAACTATTCCCCACAAATTGTATATGCAGAACACTTTATGCCTGTTTATTTTGACTAGAAGACTATCACTGGCATCTTTTATACATAATGAAGCACTCCAGCTAATAAACTGACTAACTCCACTGTAAACAACGTGGATAATATTTTTGTTATCTGCACTGTCTGTGCTCAGAACTCCTCATGTGGTTTCTGTAAATTAGCCTTTGGGATAGTCAGTTAATCCTTATTTCAGTTTACCTTGGTCGGGGCCCAGAGACTCATGGAATGTCATCATACAAACTAGAAAGAACAAATCAATCAATTCCCCCCCCTTTTTTATTTGTAAATTTAGATTGCCTTTTAGTGTTCAGAAAGCCCTAACTGCACAACAATTTTCATTAACAAATACCAAGCAGTTCTTTCTGAAATCCTGGAAATACAAACGCAGTTTGTTAGATATACATACAATACAATATATATTTTGTCTTCTATATATTTATATTATATGCCATTTCTGAAGAAGAAATATTTGATATAGCACCACAATGGAATAAAAAGACACTGTTATGGGAAACCTACAAATCACCTAGAAAATACTAATGACATGGATTGTCCTTGACACACATTGAGCAAAACAGGAAGTCCAAACTCCTCAGGGACCAGCTGAGTTATCTTTGTCCAGACAACTTCTTTTTCTGAATGATGCATAAAATTTTAGCTTTTAAATCCAAGTATTTTATATAGGATAAATTTATTAACATGCTAGGTCAAATATTACTCTATCATTTATGTACTTACAGAACCAATGAAAGGAAAAAAAACTACTGTAATGCAAACACATTGATAAAGTCAATCCATGTCAAACTGTGACTCTAATAATATGATGCTATTGAGGGATTCCATGTATATTTCATCTCTGATTATTAAATCTGGAAAACATATACTGGGCTTTACAATAATCCTCTACTATTAATAATCATCAACTTCTGTATGTTTCTTAGCATTGGTCTTATGTTCAAGAGAAAAAGAATAGAAAAACCATCATTGAGTCAACCCACATTTATAAAGAGGACAGAGTAACTCACTAGTTTTTTTACAGGAGTTGTAACTCCTCCATCAAACATCTAGGGATGGCCAGAAGAGTCATTCACCACTTCTTTTCCTCACCCTCAGTACTTGGTACAGTCCATTGTGCTCAATGTTCTATTTATTCATATTGTTGATTATCTTTTTTTTTTTAATGAGAAAAAAAGGGGTGCCTGTGTGGCTCAGTCAGTTAAGCATCCAACTCTTGATTTCAGCTCAGGTCATGATCTCAGGGTCCTTGAGATCAAGGCCCTGATGCCTTGGGCTCTGCACTGGGCCTGGAGCCTGATTAAGAATCTCTCTCTCCCTCTGCCACTCCCCACCCTTCACATGCACTCTCTCTCTCTCTCTTAAATAAATAAATAAATAAATAAATAAATAAATAAATAAATAAAATGAGGGGGGAAAATGACAAGATGATTTCTAAGGTCACTCCCTGTTCTAAAGTCCTATGATTCCAAAAGATTCTCACGTCTGTACAACTCAGATACTTCCTTCAAGTGTCCTAGCAGGTTTCACATCAATGGCTGGATAGATTCAGAAACCCCCTAATAACTTCATGTTGGGCCTGCCTTATACTGATGACAAAGATTCACATTCAGGTTAGATCAAAATAAAAAAAATAACGAAAGGAGAACCAGCTCTTTATGAAATTTTATGAAGGTGAAAACAAAAATAAGGAGACTACTTGTGCTCTTCTAGGGAGATAGAGCCCAATAACCATGATGAAATTTGGGGAAGTCCAAGAACAATAGACTACATGACCTAAACAGCATGAGGCAGAGATAATCTTCCTACAGTGCCTGAAGAGCTATTAAGATCTGAGACTGGATGTAGACCAATGAGTGAACAGGCAGCAGGCCAAAAATTTACATCAGTTAGGTCTCTGAATCCCAATACACCCTCATCCCAAAATCACAAGCAGGGGGAGGAGCAGAGAGAGAGGGACAGACAGACTCCCTGCTCAGCAGGGAGCCCTGCGACGGGACCCTGAGATCATGACGTGAGTCGAGGACAGACACTTAACCAACTGAGCCACCCAGGTGGCCCTAGATTCTTATATTTTTTAAAATCAAAACAAAAGACAGTTGGCCAGTAACAAAATTCAGATAATTTTGACATGACAACAAAGATAAAAGCTCCTTTCCCCAATCCTACATTCTTCTGGGAAAAACCTGTGGAGGACTTCATGACTAAATCATTACATACATAAGCCAACTATCAGATCATTATGGGACTCCCTTTCACAGCATCTTCCTAGATGTTCCTTTCAGAGCATCACCTCCCAAGAGTTAGGCCCCTCCAAGCTACATTTTCACACATCGTTAGTTGTAATTCTGCCATTTGTGCATATATATTGTGCAGTAATTATTTAAGCACTCTAAATTTCTCCATATAATTGTTATAATTATAAATTCTTATAATTATGTTCTCAAAACCTGAAGTACTAATCTGGGAATAATTTCTCACCATTAGCTTTCTAGTGGCCATGCTTTTGCTCCATACTAAACCACTCAGTGGTTTATCAGGAATATCAATAGATTTTGGTGAGAATTAGATGGAAACTCTTAGCAAGATTTATGTTCTACCATCTAGTGCAAATTACAAAAGGTAAACATAAATAAAATCATCTAAATATGAAATTTCAGGGAAACGAGTACTTTTATACACCGTTGCTATAAATATTGTATTTAGTAATTACTGAATATATTACAAGAACTTGAAAATTTCCATGTGCTTTAGTCCAATATTTCCCTTTGATAAGATTCAATGCAAAGAAGAGGTAGGAAAAGAAGAAAGAGGAGGAGGAAGAGGAAAAAGATATTTCAACTGATATCAAAATTATAAAAATGTCCATTTCTATTTTTTAAATGTTTATTTCTAAGTAATGCAATGGAGTATTATGAAGTTAAAAGAAAATACCATGAAAATATTACATAACAATAAAAATTATTCTAGTTATCATGATAAGTAAAAAGAAAAGCATACAATCTTATAAGTAAACATGAATCTATATGTTAAAAATACAAATAGAATAGGGGCTCCTGGCTGGCTCAGTCAGTAGAGCACGTGACTCTTGACCTCAGGGTTGTGAGTTCAAACCCCACGCTGCGTGTAGAGGTCACATAAAAATAAAATCTTAAAAAAATACAAATAGAATGTACTCACCTACAAGTCCCCCTATTTTGTTTATTTTGAGGGTGAAAAAGATTTCAAAGTGCATGTATAACGTAGATCCACTTCTTTAAAAATACTTAAATACAACTTATTAAATATTTAAATACAAGTTATCTAACAACTTGTTACATACGTTTAATCCATGGAAAAAATTGGTAAAACTATACAAGCTATTTATTAGTCTGGAAATGAAATGTTTAGAAATATTTATTTTTTCAGCATAAGTTTTTCTAATGTTTGAACTGTTTATATAAGTATCTATTCATAACTGTAAAAATACATATTTATGGATAGAAAAATTAAGCTGGGAAAGATGGAACAATAAAATGTCACAGAGGATTTTTTGTGTGTCTAACATAACCATACATTATTTTATAATTACAAAAACATAAAATTTTAATTAGGATGAAATTATCCAAATAAACATGGCAAATGGATTTATGGATTAAAATCTAACTTCAGATAAAATGCGAAAAAACCTTTAAGTAATAAATTATATATTCATTAATATCTAAAATATAACACTAAAATAAAGTATTGTTTTCCTGAGACTGTTATATATAACTTTTAAAGATTTCATACCAGTAAGTTTTGCACTACTAAAACGCTAGTCAATCAAATCTGGAAAGATGTGCTTATGGATATATAGAGCAGTCAGACAAGTTTAGATCTTTTTCAAGACTTGCTGGAAGTGACAGAACACTGAATGTAAATTACTCCCAAAATATGAAGTGTCCTATTAATTTTAAATTACTCTAGATCATGCCTGTTCAAGTTATCAATTTTTCCTATATTTTCCCTTAAAAATATATATAAAACACTCACATGCACCTTTGCAACAAAGCAGATACTGAGTTTAGATCCCTAATGTTGTTGACATTACTATTTAAGGGCCTCAAAGGAAGGTAACATGTGTGCAAGGGAGTGTGTAATATGCCAGGTTTTCACTGGTTGTTACATTCCATGGAACAAATCTTCAAGTCTTATAAATGGAAAGAACACAAAACCTTAATCAATAAACTTGATAAAATGCATGTCAGTTACTTTATGCTATTTGCTCTCCAGTTTGGATAATTGCTGCTACCTGCAGCCTAAACCATTAACCTCTCAACCTTAGTAAATTGAGATTTCCTAGCAAAAAAACCACACTACCAAAAGGAAGCCACAATTCCAACAGGAGAGAGAGCAGTTTGTTAATCAAGAGTCTGCACCACACTGCATTTGAGAGTTCATGAAAAATCGTGTTGGCGTTTTGTATTTTCTTTCAAAAACAGCTTCTTGTAAGCTCCTCAATGGGCTCTCCTTAGCCCCAGCCATGAAAAACAGCAGCATTTCCAACTTTTCACCTTTCAACCAATGTGTCCCTGAAGTATTCACAGTACTAATGAAAGAGATTCTTGACAATGTCACTATGGACCACCCCAGAAGTGGAGTCCTGCCAATGTAAACCATTATTACAGTACTGGCCGCTCATCTCTTGCTGTGAGGTCATTCAGAAACTTCCCCTGCTTCCCTATTGCTCACACTGTCTCTGAAGAGTGACATCCTCCCTTGAACCACAGACATTGAGGCGAAGCCCCCTGCTACTGATTCCCATCCAGATCACTATGGACAACATCCACACTTTGATGCTACTGAATGGACTTTCTTTCTTTCGGGGGAGAATCAAAGAACATTCAAAGAAAAACAACTTGGTAATGACAAAGAAATGCCCACAAACTGATGCAGTCTTTGCTTTGGAATTTTCCTCACATCCCGAGCTTGTAACAAGCAATGAAGCTTCTTGAGCATAATTATTTAATAATAAAAGCGCCAAATAATATAAGAGCTATGTTTTTGCCAGAATCACATTTAACTTCTGGGAATGAAAATGATTTGGATACAAATTTAGTCTACAGTGACTGACATGGGAGGATTTAAATAATATGGATTATGGGAATGAGGACTATTAGTCTCTATTAAATAACTGTGACCTGTCACATACAATTTGCGTGAGGCTCACAGAAAGTTTAGAATGCTATATTTTGAGAAACTGCAATGCAAAGATAGGGAACATGGATAAGCACTCAATATTGCTAAGAAATAATTCACCTAATCATTTTTCCCTAAAACAACTACCAAATATCAGACACATTCATATAAATGTCCAAGCCATGCCAGGTTGCCCTTATGAAGTCAGAGAACAATGTACTCTCAGTCTTTAATCAAAGTGCCTACCCTCTCTGCCAGTTTGGAGAACTTGGTCCTTCATACTCCCATCTTACACCTTTGCCTTTTAGTTTCCTGTCCTTATTAATTGATAGTACAATGCCACGGATGTCCATATCACTCATCTGCTAAGAGATCAATTCAATTTAGGTTCAGCAGTTCTTTATATTCAATCTAAAGAGGATAACCATTACGGCCTTGGATGGAATGATTCACTAAAGGGTGTATCATCAGGAAAATAAAAATATTTTGTCCTTGATCTCATGGAAATAATCACTACCTAGAAAAAATGCGAAGTATAAAGAGAGAAATAAAATACAATGGGAAGGGCGCCTGGGTGGCTCAGCTGGTTAAGCAACTGCCTTCAGCTCAGGTCATGATCCTGGAGTCCCGGGATCGAGTCCCACATCGGGCTCCCTGCTCAGCAGGGAGTCTGCTTCTCCCTCTGACCCTCCTCCCTCTCATGCTCTCTGTCTCTCGTTCTCTCTCTCACAAATAAATAAAATCTTAAAAAAAATACAATGGGAAGAGTATTGATACAAATTATGAATAATTATTTCTGTCGATAATTAAAGAAGAATTCAACAAGGGAGATGATGCATAAAAAGAGTTTAAATAGATATGTAGGGGTTTGTTTTTTTTTTCTTTTCTTCTTTTTAAGTAGGAGTTTTCCAGTGGAGGAAGTGGAAGGTGAGTATTTCAGTGTGGAAGGATGGAGAGCAGCATATGCTAAAGTACAAAAAATATGGAGGGAAAAATGCCTAGCAGGCGTTGGATGAGGTTGTGTTCAGGTAAGTGTTTAACAATCAGCTCTTTGGAAACAAACAAAAAATATCATGATTATCAGTGAGCACAGAGTTGGAAAAAGAAACCACTTGCTGTTATAAGCCAGTGGAGCTGGACAATATGGTAGGTGCCCAATCTCCTTTATACAAGACATAAACATAACTGAACATTTATGAAAATACTTAATTTCACCAAGCAGTAATTCTAAATTTTTAGATTTTTTTTTTTTTTTGTCCGGGGGTAGTTTCCCTTAAGCATCAAAGTGTGTTTTGTCACCTTTCCTTTTACAACTGTCCTACTGTTTAAAAATATATATATTCCTACTTCACTCTGGATTGAAGAAAAGAAAATCAAGCTTGCTAAAAGTATTATGTCGAGTAAGAGTTACTAGGACCCTCACTTGAGGTCAAAAGCATTACAGTCCATGACTACAAGGCAGAAGTTTCTGACAACTGTCACAAGGCCAAGGCCTTATTTCCAGATTCAGGACTATGATTTGAATAGTAAAGGTATCCTAAATATTAATCCCCTGATAAGAAGACTTCCAGTGTCTGGGTAGAAATATCATAAATCAATACATTATTTCTCTGATTTAAGCTCCAAAATGTTGGTTAGCTTTTTCATGTTCAAAAGAAGCAAAGCAACAACAAAAAGTCTGCCATTATTTTATTAATAGAAATAAAAAGCTACTGAAAAATGATGACTTATTTAAGTAAACTGCTCATCTCATTAATGCAGGAGCCCCAAGCAAAATCTTTATAGTATCTAGCAGGTCATGTAAATGAATACAGTAGTGCCAACTGCAATATAGCAGAAATAAAACAGCGCACCCGGGGCTGTGATGACCAGAAGAAAGAGTGCTCCCACTCATGCGTTGTTGCCATGGAATATAGGCCCCTTCAGGAAAAACTGGGATTTCATTTAAAATTTTCTGAGTCCTAAAGTTTGGCAAGTATTTCATGTTTTAAACACACTGTGTGGGCCAAACAAAACATGTCAGTGGGCAGGATTTTGCCTGTTAGCCACCAGCTCAAGACCTTTGCTTTCATTCATTCTAAACAGCGCAATGTGGTTTGTATTATGTGGTATTGGCAGGCAGGTAGTATGTGGGGCTAACGTGCCTGGATTTATTTTACTTATTAATTACTTTATATCCTGCCTTGTTCCCAGATGTATTTGAGATAGCTATTAAAAAATCATACAACCATATGATAGAGTAATTGAGGTGAAGGGAGAAAGGACTAAAATATAAGAAGAGTCCTAGGGAGAGGTAATATAAAGAAACAAAGGACATAATGCACAAAATTATTTAAGATGAGATAACAGTGCTTCATTGAGCTTCATAGCAGCCAAAGCAAAGAGTAGGAAAAATAAAAAAAACTAAGAAAAAAATAAACCAAATTTATTTACATCATGTGGGAAGTAAAATATGCAAGATAATCAAGAGAAATATAGCCTTACAAAAGTCTAAGGTCAGTGAAAAATTTCTGCCAGGAGTCTTTATGTTCTCTAGCAATGGAAGAAATTTTCTCCTCACACAAATCGTCTGGTCACCTCATCTCCAGTAACTGATGGCAGTGAAATCACAGTAGATGCATAAACTACAGCATTAACACACTATTTTTAGGGATCTTTGTCAAAGAATACTACCTCTTCCTTCCTGCCCATACAGATATACAAACAGAGGAAACTGTCCCTGCCCCCACCAAAGGATTCAGCTATCCTTAGTATCAGTAAACACTGTGGCCAACTTTAGTTAAAGCCAGGACAGTTCTCAAAATTAAATTCCATTTAACATTTATTGAACACCCACAATATGTCAAATATAGCACATTACAGAGATAAATAGAAACCTGCTCTTAATAAACTTCCCTTCTAGAAAAGGAAAAAAACAGGTTTTGAAACAATTATAAGATGGTGTGCTAACACACATTAAAAGAATATATACAAAGCCCAGATGTAACAGAGAGGAGTATGATTATTTCTCTTGGAGGTATAAGAAAAGGCTCCCAAGATTATTTTAAATGATGAGTAGAAGTTTGCAGATGTCTTTGGAAAGGGTAAGAAGCCTTCTTTAGAAATGCAAAAATAGTTTATCTCTAACCCAGAAAGACCTTTCCACCAGTCTCTCTCAGAGATGTTTATACCATTGGTAGCATCTCCTCAATTATATTCACTGCATTTAACAATACATTCTCATCCCTCCTCTGCATTACTCTGATTGTCTCCACGTGACTCATCCCTACCACCCCACATTTAAGAATTTTATGCATTCCTATAAAAACACTAATTCAAAAAGATATATGCACCGCTATGTTTATTGCAGAATTATTTATAATAGCCAAATTATGAAAACAGCCCAAGTGTTTCTTCTTTATCCATAAAGAAGATAAAGAAGATATATGTGATGGAATATTATTCAGCCATAAAAAAGAATGAAATCTTGCCATTTGCAATGACATAGATAGATCTAGAGAGTATAAGGCTAAGCAAAATAAGTGAGTCAGAGAAAGACAGAGAAAGAAAGATTTCACTCATATGTGAAATTTAATTTAACAAATGAACAAAGAAAAAAAAAGAGACAAACCAAAAAACCGACTCTTATGTATAAAGAATAAAAACGGATGGTTACCAGAGGGGAGGCGGGTGGGTCATGGGTGAAATAGGTAAATAGGATTAAGAGCACACTTAACATGATGAGCCCTCAGTAATGTATAGAATGTATAGAATCACTATACTGTACACCTGAAACTAATGCAACGCTGTACGTTAATTCTACTGGAATTAAATTAAAAAAAAATAATTCTATCATTTCAACTAATTATCATTCTTCTGGCATACATATTGTTCCAAGAAAATTAGTGTTTTCTATGTCGGCTTCCATACCCTATCCCTTGTGGCTTCAAGTTCAAGTTACACAGCATATGTAGCAGAGATACTCTAATACCTTGGAAACTCGGACCAGTTGTAACTATCAATTCACTAGTGGTCAGATTTTTGGGTCAGATTTTCTGGTTGTTTTGATCAGATTCGCTGACTTTCTTTTGTTCTCTTCTCATATCTTTAGTTTGGGGCATTTTTCCCCCCTTATTGATTATACCATCCCTTCTTTACAGCTAAACAAACTCTCTAATACTCCCTTTAAAAGCCCATAACAACAGGGTGCCTTGGGGCTCAGTTGATTAAGGGGCCAATTCTTGATTTCAGCTGAGCCCATGATCTCAGGGTTGTGAGATCAAGACCTACATGGGGCTCCCTGCTTAAGATTCTCTCTCTCCCGCCCTCCCCACCCACCCCTGCTCATGCACCTGTGCTGTCTCTTAAAAGAAAAAAGAAAAAAAGCCCATAACATCATGAAAATCCAATTACTTCTTTGCAAATCCTTCCACTTGCCCAATGTGATGGATCTTATTCCTCTTTGGGAAACATTACAAACAGTTTCTCATGAGACTTATAGTTTAATCAAACAACTATGATTTTCCAAAATAGTATTCTATGTATTGCTTTAATACACCTGGTCTTGCCATACTTACCTCTGTAGTATAAACTCTGCTTATGGAAGAAAATGATCTTAGACAAGAAGAAAAGATATTTAAGTATAGCACTCAATTGCATTTTAACTCCACATCCTAAGAGAAGGAAAACAGATGCAGAAGAGTATTAGAGATACTTCCGTGATTATTTACATATGTAAGATTCTCTGTATATACATACTGAAATCCTTAGGGACAAAGAATCAGAAGAGCAAACAAGTAATTGTAGACCAGACAGACAAACTCAAAGTTTCGGGAAAATAACATAAAATTTGAAAAGAAAATAAAAAACATGATGCTGAAGGCACCAAGTTCAGTTCTATAACCTCCATTTTGAGGAACCAAGGAGGGTTGCACTCTTTTGTTTTAAGCTCTGCCCTCAATAAGAGGTGGGGGATCTCACAGGTCTTTTTAGACACAAAGAGGCAGAACCTCTGAGGAGTTGGTATATTTCAATTTTTGTCCGGGTCAAGGATCTAAACCTAAGAGCAGTATCTTCCCTCAAACCCAAAACTTAGAGAAGCACCACGCACTACTGAATAACACATATTTAAGTTATCAATTTGTTATCTCTTGATTTGGATTTGTGTTCCTTATATATTCTCTCTAGTTATCCATCAGAGCAGTATAGACCTTTTCTCTAAAAAAATTTTCCAAAGAGGAAGAATGTTTCTGAAAATGATGAAGGTTGTAAGAAACATCAGGAAAGGCAATGGGTAATTTCTTCTTCCTCAAAGGCAGTGTTACAGGATTTTTGTTCCCTTGGTGTCCAGGGTTCTTGGTCACGCCGCTTGGAAGAATGAAGTGGTAGACCAGATGACGACAAACGGTGGGCAGCAAAGCAAAGTTGATTGAGCGATAATACAAAGCTCCCAGAGAGGGAGGGGACCTAAGAGGGTTGCCATTTTGGTGTTCAGATCTAGGGGTTTTTATAAGCTCTTTCAAGGAACTATCTTGAGCACCCTGAGATTGGGCCCCCTGTGGATTGACTGCTAAGGTGTGCCAATCAGGGCTTTGATCATGCACCTGTCTACCTATCCAGTTATTGTTCACGTGTTGATGGTCTTTTGGGCTGACATTTGGAGACTAACTGCCTCGACTTGTGATAGTGACCAGTGTTTTATGGTTAACTGTTTTGTTTCAGGATGTTTTGCAAAAGTCACTTCTTCAGGGGCTGCTAGATAGGATGCTAATGTGGTCTTGTCTAAGCTGTAAAACAGGATGCTAGTGCAGTTTTGCCTTAGCTGTCCCAGCTCCCTGTTTTCTTGTTGGGGGACCCTGACCCTGGCCCTGACTGCCTAAGTCCCCAATTAACCTCTAACAGAAAGGAAGAGGAAAGGGAGATTCAAGGAGTTAAGAACTATAGGAGAATATAAGACCCTTAAAGTATAGAGGAAGAAGATTCCTCATCAAATGTTAGGTAATAAAAGAGCACAGAATGATAAGGAATTCAAGCAACAGTAAAAGAGCCCAGTACACTTCCAGAGTTGCTTTACTTTCATGAAGAATTCATTCTCACTCCCATTACAAAATCATGTACTTCTGTCAAGGTCATAAAGAGCAAGAATCCAAAAGGAGCTGCGATCTTTGAGATAACAAACACATACTCCCCAAGGTTATTAATAGATCAGCCTCAGATCCTAGATTTGCACCCTTTTGGTGTGAAAGTAGACAGCCCAGTACTGTTATTTCAACAACTTCAAAAAGGGGTTGAGGCATAGAAAAATTTGCTGAGTCAGAGTTAGGAGAGACATGTAGGAGGGTTTTATTGATCTGGGACTTTGCATTCATTTTTTTTTAAACTGGTTAAAAATAAACCCCTTAATTTAGGTCTCTAAGAACATCTTGGATCTTAATAACAGAGTTGGCAAAGCTGCAGTGAGAGAAACAAAAAGAAATAAACTTAGTTTTCCTTTTAACATACAATTATTGTCTTATTAAATGTAAATTCAATCCCTATTTGAGACATGTAATTTAAATTGTGACCAAAAATATTATAGGCATGCTACGTCTAATTACATCAGGTGGCCTTATTTTAATGAAGGGAGAATTTGGAGGCGGTACCAATTGCAGTAACAAGTTGATGACTTGTTTTTCACAGTCAACATATCATTAGCATTTGGACCCCAGAAAGAGAGTAATTATTTTTTTAAATAAACTTTTAAAATTAAAGACTAGGTATACATAACATAGTCCACCTCTGAATTTCTTTTTTTTCTTTCCTTTTTAAGTGCTATTTAAAATAGACATAGACTAAACAAATTAAAATGTGCAAAAACACACCTGGTTCTTATCTGACCAACAGCTAAACCTTGGTATAGGAATTACCTAAACTTATCAGCTGCTTCCTTTGCTGAGTTAGCATTGTTTTCTGCATTTATTTTGTAAGAGTTGGGATATGCATGGTAACCACTTAAACATTTAAGGCTTTGTTCAGCTTTATGGAGTAAAATATAAACTGTTTACTGAATCAGGGAATGGAAAGGAGAGCTAAATTCTCTTACTTTTAATATTTCTCTTTGATATCTCCCCTCCTGGACAGAAATTTCAAGCAACGGTTCCCAGCAAACATATGGGGAAGCCCATCAGAAACGTGGGAAGGTAAATTAATAATGGCAGATACCAGCATGTCTGGATGTTGTTTATGCTGAAGAGTTCTGCATTCTTTATGTTTTGAAATTATTCTGTTGTAACAATTTTCAGAGTCGTTTAGTTTGGCAATGTAGTCTCCTCTCCAAAGGTGTCTGCATTTATTTGACTACAGAAAATATTTACTTTATAAAGGGCAGCTTAACCTTTGTTTAAATTTGAGGTGAGTTAAAGGTCACTGTAATTATTTGCTGTATTATTTGTGTCAGATTTGAATTACTATGAATACAGCACATGCATTGCCCTTTATTATAAAATAAGCAAAAAGAAACTCAACTTCTGCATAGAGCCAGCATATTTTATGGAACCAATCAGTGTTGCAGAACATTTTCAAGGTTCTCTCTTAGACTGTGATTGACTGAAAGTGCTTGAGGTTAAGGTCCTTTCCCAGAGGGAGGGAAAGAGGCGATTTAACATGGCAGCTCACTCTCTCCCCGCCACCCCCATCTATGTTTTTGATGGCTAGCAGCCAGCATATGGACAGTGTGGGGTTCAAGGCTATTAGTGAAACACTACAAGCAGTCACACTGGAAAAAATATATAGACAGGGGACCAGAAGGGTGGAATTGCTGAACAGAGGAAGATTTCAAAACAGATACAGTGGAATCCCTGGGTTTTCAGTGAAAGAAAATTCAAAGTTAAAACATGAATATTGGAATCCAAAAAGTCAGTAGAAAATAAGGAGAACATGATGGAAAAGTTTTGAACTCAAATAGGTTAGGGCATAAAAGTGGGTGAGCCTTCATTATTGGTCTTTACATTGCAATTATGGAGAGAAAATGATGTAATATAACATGTTGACCTCCCCTTTAAACACTATCCCCCAAACACACACACACACACACACACACACACACAATTAGTCAAAGATATTAATGCATGATTCTGGTGACAAAGAAATATCAAGGTTCAATTAGCAACTGAACTACACTAAAATGTGGGATTCATTTAGTACAGTGAAAACAATGCGGTTTATACTTACAAAGTAATCAGATGTTGCAAGTGAAGACTGTACTTCCTTTCCTCATACAGAGTTAATATTACATTTCTTTTGTGTTATGTGTATTAAGAAAACTAATACATTCATAGTAAATAGAAATTGGTAGACAGTAAGCATAAAATGAAAATTAACTACTTATTGTCACTATCACTATCATTATTATTACTCAACTATTTAAAACTAAAAAGCACATCTACAGAAAATGCAGACTTTTGGCCAAGCTCAAGTGAGGGTAAAACTGAAGTCAACTGCAAACCTGTACAGCAAAGGAATTCAGTATGAATAAGAAATGGTGAAAAGTCTTATTCAGTATATGGGCAAAACATACCTACACAATTTACAATATGGTGACAAAAATGGGGATAATATGGTCAGAGCAGGAAGCAAAAATTCCAAACATCATTCAAAAAAGCATCTATAAATGTTGATGATAATGATAATGATTATACTCCAACAAATCTTAGCCAGGATTTTATTTCAGTTCCAGGATGGATACTCTGTGTTCACTTACAGCAAAACTTTCTTTCCAATTCTTCATTTACCACTCCCTGTCACAATAAATAAATTTTCTAAAGCTAAATTAACTGTTAATAGTTCATATGATATTTAAAGCAACTTTTTTGAGGTTTGTTTTCTTTTACATACTATAATATTCAATATTCTAAGTGTATAACTCAATGATTTTTAATTTACAGAGCTATGCAACCATTCCCTCAATCCAAACATTTTATTGGCTTTACGAAGATACAGTCCACCTAGTATATAATTCACCAACTTAAATTTTACAATCCAGTGGTTTTTGGTATATTCACAGAAAGAACTGTGCAACTATCACAACAATATAATTTTAAAATACTTTCACCATCTCAAAAAGAAACCTTGAACTCATTAGCAGTTACTCCTCCATATCTCCCAAACTCCCCTTCCCCTACTCCTAGGCAACTATTAAAAAACATCTGTCGGGTGGGGGGATGGGTTAGCCTGGTAATGGGTATTAAGGAGGGCACATTCTGCGTGGAGCACTGGGTGTTATGAACAAACAATGAATCATGGAACACCGCACCAAAAACTAATGATGTAATATATGGTGATTAACATAACAATAAAAAAATTAAAAAACTAATGATGTAATATATGGTGATTAACATAACAATAAAAATGAAAAAAATAAAAAACATCTGTCACCATATATTTGACAATTCATATATTTGACATTTCATATACAGAGAAGCATAAAATATGAGGTCTTTTGTGACTGGCTTCTTTCATTTAGGATGTCTTCAAGGTTCATCCATGTTATAGCATTTAAACAGTACTCCACTCCTTTTTACTGCAAAGTAACATTCCACTGTGTTACTACATCACATGTTTATACATCCAACAGTTAAGGAACATTTGAATTGTTTCCACTTTGGGCTATTAAGAATACTGCTGCAATGAACATTCACGTGTAAAATTTTCATTTTCTTATAAAGATACCTAGGAGTGGAACTACGGGGAGTCATAAGAAATTTACATTTAACGTTTCAAGGAAGTGTCAGATTGTTGTTGTCTGTAATAGCCATTCTACTGGGTATGAAGTGTTATTTCATTGTGATTTTAATTTGCATTTACTTAATGAGTAATGATGTTGAGCATCTTTTTATGTGCTTGTTGCCATTCATATATTTTCTATGGAGAAATATATATTCAAATCCCCTGCCTGTTCTTAAACTGCATTGTCTTTTTGCTATGGAGTTTAGATAGATAGATAGATAGATAGATAGATAGATAGATAGATAGATAGATTATTTATTTATTTATTTGAGAGAGAGAGAAAGCACACAAAAGGAGAGGGAGAGGGGGAACCAGGCTCCCTACCTCCCCATTAAGCAGAGAGCCCAACGTGGGGCTTGATCCCAGGACCCCGAGGTCATGACTTGAGCCAAAGGCAGACACCCAGGCACCCCTGGAATTTATATATTTTGGATACTAGTCACTTATACGGATATATGATTTGAAAATATTTTCTCTCATTCTTGGGTTGTCCTTTCATTTTCTGATAGTGTCCATTGATGCACAAAAGTTTTTTAATTTTGAAGAAACCCAAGTGATCTATTTTTTCTTATATTGCTTGTGATTTTGGTTATGAAGAAACCATTGCCTAATTCAAGGTCATGAAAATTTTTACCTATGTTTCCTTCTAGGACTTATATAGTCTTAGATCTCTCTTTTGGGTCTATGATCCATATTGGGTTAGTTTTTGGATGGCATGAACAAGAGTGTCCAACTTCATTCTTTTGCACTTTGACAGCCAGAATTATTTGTTGAAAATATTATCACCTCCCTCCCCCCACACACACTGAATTGTCTTGGCATCTTTGTTAAAAACTAATCAGCTATAAATGTATAAATGTTATTTCTGCACTTTCAATTCTGTTCCACTGTTCTATTCAAAGCCACTACCAAATCATTTTGATAAATGTAGTTTGTCCCAAGTTTTGAAATTAGGAAATATGAATTCTCTATTGTGCCTTTATTTGGAGATTATTTTGACGATGCAGAATATATTGCATTTCCATGTGAATTTTAAAAACAAATTATCAATCTGTGCAAAAGAGAGAGAGAGAACATGCAACTGGGATATTGATAGGGGTTGTACTGAACTTTAGATCAATTTTGAGTGAACTGCTATTTTATCAATATTGACTCTTCCAACACATGAACATGGGATATGTTTCAATTTATTAATTTCCTCCTTTAATTGCGGTTTTCAGAGGATAAGTGTTACATTTCTTTTGCAGAATATAACGTTATAACTATTGCTTTTTTTCCTTTTTATGCTATTATAAATAAAATTGTTTCTTTACTTTTATTTTTGGATTGTACATTGCTAGTAGTATGTACAATTAAAGATTCTGTATGTTGATTTTATACTCTACCAACTGGTTGAACAGGTTTATTAATTCTAATAAATTTTTAGCAGATTCCTTGGGATTTTCTTTCTATAAGATCATGTTATATGCAAAAATAATCTTACTTCTTCCTTTCCAATCTAGGTACTTTTTATTTCAGTTTAGTTCCTAATTGGCGTGACTATAACCACTAGTACAGTATTGAATAAAAGTGGCAAGAGGGGACATTTTTGTTTGTTCCTTATTTTGGAGGCAAAGAATTCAATCTTTTTTAATTAATTATGATGTTATCTGTGGGGTTTTTTGAAGATACCCTTTACCAGGTTGAGGAAGTTTCCTTCTTTTTCCTAGTTGGTTGTGTTTTTATCATCAAATGGTGTTAGGTTTTGTCAAATGCTTTTTCTGCATCTATTAAAATGATCATGTGCTTTTTGTCCTTTTTTTCTGTATTTCTGTACTTTTTTTTAATTTTTTTTATTTTTAAGTTTTAAATTTTAATTCCAGTTATATTAGCTTCAGGTGTACAATATGGTGGTCAAAACTTCTATACATGACTTGTGCTTCTGTTGACAAGTTGTATTATATTGAATGATTTTCATGTTGATCCAATCTTGCCTTCCTGGGATAAATCCAATTTGATAATGATGTATAGTCCTTTCTATATGTTCTATGTCTTACTAGATTTGATTTGCTAGTATTCTGTTGAGGAATTTTTGTGTCTAGAATCATAAAAGATATTGTTCTGTAGTTTCCTTGGCAGGTCTTCAGTTTTGATATCACAGTAATAACAGCCTCAGAGGATAAGTTGGGATATGTCCCCTCTTCTTTTTGTCAAGGTTAGTCTGCTAACAACAAAATCATTTCAGTTTTTGTTTATTTGGGATTTTTTTAACCTTTATTTTCACTTTTTGAAAGATAGTTTTGCTGGATACAAGATTCTTGATTGGCAAGTAATTTTTTCTTTCAGTACTTTAAATATGTCAATCTTCTGGTTCCATTGTTTCTGATTAGAAGTTAGCTCTCAATCTCATTGGGTCTCAATTCTACCTGATGAGTTGTTTATCTCTTTCTGATGTTCTCTTTGACTTTATTTTTCTACATTTTGACTATGATGTTCAGAATTAAGATCTCTTCATGTTTTACTACTTGGAGTTGAGATTCTTGGCTGTATAGATTAATATTTTTCATCAAATATGAGAAGTTACAAGTCATTACTTATTCAAATATTTTTCTGCCTTTTTTCATATTCTCCTCTCCTTCTGGTGCTTCCATAATGCATATGTTGATGCACTGAATGGTACCCACAATTCTCTGAGACTCTTCACTTTCTTTTCTTCTCTGTTCATCTCTATGGACATATCTTCAAATTTGCTAATTCTTTCTTACATCAGATAAAATCTACGATTTAGTGTCTGTGGTAAATTTTTATTTTGTTTGCTGTACTTTTAAACTTTAGAATTTCCATTTCTTTTTTTTTTTAAGATTTTATTTATTCATTTGACAGGGAGGGAAAGAGAGAGCATAAGCAGAGGGAGCAGCAGGCAGAGGGAGAGGGAGAAGCAGGCTCCCTGTGGAGCAGGAAGCCCGATGCGGGGCTCGATGCCAGGACCCTGGGATCATGACTTGAGCCAAAGGCAGCTGTTTAACCAATTGAGCCACCCATGTGCCCCTCCATTTCTTTATCTTAAAGAATTTCTGTCTATTTTTGAATATTCTCTATTTGATGAGCCACTGTGATCATACCTTCCTTTACTTCTTTAAGCAAAGTTTCCTTTATTTTTTTTTTCAGTTTATTTTCAATAGTTGTTTTGAAGTCTTTGCTAATCTGACATTTGCACCTTTTCAAAGGTAGTTTCTGTTGGCAAATTTTTTTGTCTGTGTCATAATTTCCTGTTTCTTTGCAGGTTTTGTTGTTGTTGTTGTTGTTTTTAATCTGGACAATTCAAATAACATATCATAGGAACTCTAGATACTGATCGTCAATTTCCCACCTCAGTGTGTAACTTTTTTTATTATTATGTTATGTTAATCACCATACATTACATCATTAGTTTTTGATGTACTGTTCCATGATTCATTGTTTGCATATAACACCCAGTGCTCCATGCAGTATGTGCCCTTTTTAATACCATCACTAGGCTAACCCATCCCCCATCCCCCTCCCCTCTAGAACCCTCAGTTTGTTTTTCAGAGTCCATCATCTCTCATGGTTCATCTCCCCCTCCGATTTCCCCCCCTTCATTCTTCCCCTCCTGCTATCTTTTATTTTTAACATATCAATGTGTAATTTTTAATGATTCTCCTCAGAGTGTGAAGCCTTGCACAGTCAGCCAAGGATGACAATGACTTTAGTAGAACTCCCTGCACTGTTTGCCTGTCTTTCATTTAAGGTTTGCATCTCCATTAGGATCACACCGAGATATCAGCCTCCACTAATTTCTAGCTAATTGGTCTATTGTTTTTGATAATGCCCTGGGACATTATTACTTAACAGTCTGACCCAATTAAATTTGGGGCCCTTTGCAGAAGCAATATTTGAAGAGGGCTCTTCTTGGCTATTTTTTTCCTCTATCTTCTTGCTGCTTTATGGTTTAGCTTGTGGCTCCTTGTAAGTTAATAGCCTTCTCTTGATTGCTTATCTCCATGTTCTCCATTTTGTTCAACACTAAATTTAGTCTTGAACTTCTCCCCTCTCTGCTCAAAATAAAGTCAACTGTTTTAGGTAGAAGTTAAGAGCTCTCTATTTTTACTGCCTACCTCTTGCCTGCATCAAACCTCCACAACACAGCTCTGGAGCTAGGGGCATGGAAAGTGTCCTGCTTCAGTAGGAATAAGACCACTGTTCTATCAACAGGGCATTGATTTGACAGATAGGTAAGCCTTCTGTCTTTTTGACTTGCTTCTCCGTGCATTAAACCTCTGCACTGCAAACAAGCTGGGGTTAATACAATAACAGTTAGGGTATTCTCAGCCTGTTGCACCTGGTATAGAGTTTCTGCCTTTTGATTTGGAGCTGAGGGAAAAAGAAAGCACCAGACTTCTCAGCTGTTCTTGCCTGGAAAAGAACTTCTACAACCTGAGCTGGGTGGATGCTCATGTCCTGCATTTCTCCAGGCATACTATATAGCTCTAGCCCAGGACCTGAGAGGAGAGAGAGCTTTATGTTCTTGCATACACCTGTGAAGAATGGAGATTCTGCCATGCTGAGTTGGGAAGAGAGAAGAAGGTAGCTACTTGTGGCTTGAATGCTAAAAACTCTTGCTGTTCTTTCTGATATTTAGTATATTTTCTTGGTCAAGTATTTCTTCATTTTCTTTATGACCTTAAGACAATTTCCAGAGACCTTGGTTATCTCTAAAAATAATTTTCACTAGTTATGACAATTTCCCTAGGGAGAGGATCTGCAGACCTATTCACATGGCCATTCTGGAAGTCATTCTTCTATCAGTACATATTTATACACATTGCATCTTAGGAGAAATGTTTAGTCTGATGAAATAAAACTTTTTTTTTTTTTTTTGGAATAAAGCTCACAGAAAGTCAGGCAAGAAATTATCACAGGAAATTACAATTCAGGTGGCCATGGTGACAATGTGAAAAGGGTAAGGCAATGTTCTTTGCCTCAACTATCATCTAGCTTTTTGTGTGAAAAGTCCAGGTTTTTGAAGACTCACCTCCCTTGCCATGGAGTGAGTGGGTTTTAGGAAGAGTCTACTGATTTACATCTTTAAGTCAGTGTCCTAGTTGATATTGAATGATGTGGACAAAGGATTCCACTTTGAGTACTATGAGATTAGGAAAGATGTTGAAGATAAATGAGCTAGATTCAAACATCTAAGAGATATGTAAGGGAAATTACCAAGTAAATTAAAGATAGATGTATTTCTAAGAAGATAAGAGAATTATAAATTATGGAATTTTACTTAATCAATAATTGATGAGCCCTACAACTCAAAGAGGGAAAGATCTGGGCTGATTTAGGATATCTTTAATTAAATGATGGACCCTATACTAAAGTAAACTGTAAAGTGTCAAGCATATTAAAAAACAAAATTAGGGCATCTGGTAAGTTCAGCCAGTAAAGTGTCTGCTTTCGGCTCAGGTCATGATCTCAGGGTCCTGGGATCGAGCTCCCCAGTAAGACTCCCTGCTCAGTGGGGAGTCTGCTTCTCCCTCTCCCTTAGTCCTTCACCCACCCTGGCTCATGCTTTCTCTCTCTTTCTCTCAAATAAATAGATAAAATCTTAAAAAAATAAACAAAACAAAAACAATGCAAAATAAAACAAAAACCAGGAACGCCATCACCAACCCAGAAATATATTGTGAGGAAAGGGAGTTTGGGATGTAAATCAATGACTAAAAGATCAGTCTGACAGCTGAAAACAGTAATAGTCTTAATATGATGAACAAGCCAAAAAAGAATTCTACATGTAAGTTATTGATCAAGCTGGAAATCTAGAAATCAGAGGGAGTTCAAATAGCATTAAATCTTCACAATTTTAAAATTAGAGGAGCTTTAGATATTGTCTAATTGTTCCAATATTCATATAATTCAATTTATTTATGTACTCATTTAATAAAATTTTTTAAACAGCTACTTTGGCCAAGTACTAACTTAGGGGCTTAAAGTATGTCATTGAACTAAATGAATGAAGATCCTTCCTACAGTGAAGTTTAACCCTAAGGCCCACAGAAGTATAGTAAATTCTCATGAGTTAATTATTGGCACAAGAAATGGTAGAACACTAAATTATGAATACTAATTCAGTGTTCTAATACCAGTGAGAACAGACAGAAAATGGCAGAAACACAAAATGATATGGGGTGAAAATGGTAAGTATTAAAACATTCTGAAACTCAGGTATTAAGGTTCAAAAAGGACTACCAGAAAGAATAATTCAGAGCTCAACTAAAATTGTTTGTTTTTAGTTACTCTTGATCTCACAATAATGGGAAGAAGTCACTTCCTCAATTACATAAGAAATAAAGGATTATTAGGCCAGAGCAGACATTCATAACCTCTTGGAAATAAAAGAAAGTAATATAAATTCTGTTTTGGCACTCACTGGCCTTTCTATACATAACAATTCAATTTTTAAAAATAAATGGATGCTCCAGAAGCCACTGGGCAAACAGTGATAATAACCTTATTTAATATTTATTGAGTACCTACTATATGTGAAGTATAGAGATGAAGACTATACATATATTACCCTGTTTAATGTTCATAGCAATCAAATGTGCTGTTGAAGAGCATTTCCCCAACTTTACCAGCTGAAGAGTATTTCCCCAACTTTACCAGTGCAGAAGCTGAGGTTTAATTTCTCCGTAGTCACACATAAACTCAATGACAGAGGTGGGGCTGATTTTAGAATGTTGCTGGCCTCACCACTCCACCATCCTAAGCATCACTCTACCTAAATTATGCAACAGATGGTTCTATACTCCATAGTAGAGAGAAAGTATAATATTTGAAGGGTGGAAAGAAAACAAACAAACAAAAAACTAAACCTTTTAGGAAATAATAATTGGGTGTATGCAAAAATGTCAAAAAGTCATGAATCCATCTGAGTAACTAATGATACGAACATACAGACTAAGTGTGTTTAACAGAAACAGCCCTATAGTGATGATACGATTATCAGATCCCTCAAGAGTGAATTAATATGAATTCAAATGGTTAACAATTATGTCCTTTAAACTTCCTTAAATGCCTTATTATATAAAGAAAAAGATACAGATCGATTCTCTTCTCTTACTGGTAAATATTCATAATTGATTAATAATGATTGAGCAGCCACCGGACTAAGTAGTAGATTTCAGACCCCTGAAGCTCTGTTCAGTTTATTAAACCATACTTCCTCCTCTGGTTTGTTTTTTCATAAACTGAAAATTTGAGCCCCTAAATAAATATGAAGCAATTTCAGATCCCTTAGCACTGAGAAAAATGACATCTATCTTGAACTAATTGCAGTCTCTTTGGGAAGCTGGGTGAGTGCTATGCCTTATTTAATATTCCTGAGTTTAAACTAAGACTACATTTTAATAAATGCTCAGAGAGCAGATTACCAAAATTTGTCATATACAGGTGGGAGCATTCCATTCCCTTGGCTGGAGAAGGATATTCATTCTAGAAAAAGAGATCAGTCAATTTTGTCACAGGCTGCATGGATGGCTCCATTTCATAGTAGTCCTGGCTGGGAATGGGATATAATACTATTGAGAAATGTCTTCTGGTAAAATTGCTCTTTGTAATTTTATTACCTATGTCTATGTATATAGGAATTTGAGACAATGTTCCTGGTTTTATGCTTGTCATTTTTAGAAGGCTATGTTGTACCAAGGCATTCATTCTTCTACCAAAGCATGAAGATCACATTTAGAGGATGGATAGGAAAAGGTATAGGAGAATATGTTAGAATGAGACAATGGCATTCCCATGTCAGCATTTCAGATTCATGTGTTTTCTCTACCTTGTATCCCTCAGTAAAAATACAATGTTTAATAGCACATAGTCACATAATATTTCGCCCTATTAAATTTTAGCATATGGAACCAAAACATATATTTTCCTCAGGGTATTGCTGTAGATGAAATGGGAACCCAAACAGATGAAGAAGTCACCTCTTTCTAGGAGAGGTCATGGCACATTTCACAAAAATATACATCTTTTGCACTACAGATGAGCAAATGCTTAACTACAGGATGGTTTCTCACACTGTATACCAAGGTTGGTTAAAATAACAGTAGCAAAAAAAAAAAAAAACCTTTGCATTATGGATTTAAACTCAAGGTAAAGAATAAAAAATAAACATGTTAAAAAGCTTTTAGCAGATGGAAGCCCATTCTGAATTTATAAGGATGCTCAAGTGGTATAAAGGGAGCAAAAATGATAAACTGAGGAGACCCAGATGTTGTTTTATAGACAATCTAGTGAAGAGAAAATAACCTAGCTCACTTTGTAACTTGGTTGGGCCGGGAGGGGAAGGCTAGTAGTGTGAAGTGCTGATATTATGGAACTCTTTATCAGATTATTTTGCTAGTGTATAAGTAGGTTGTTTAGTGCTAGGAGATATAATGGAAGACATAGGAATTTGTTAGCTAAGCAAATTATTAGCCATTCAAATAAGCTCACTTTAAGAAGTCTTGTGAACTGAAAAGAGGTCAAAAGTTTACACCAAAAACAAATTATGTCTTAAAACCACAATCAGTTGTTTATAGTGCTGCTTAACAGAATTTTTTCTCTTATTAAAATTAAAGAAAAGAGGCACACAGGACACAGACTTTAAATCAATTTGTCCAGCCATAAGGAAATGGAGCAAGGTAAAATGAGAAAATGAGTCAAAATTCAACTTGTACATTAGCAATAACAGAAAACATTTCTTGCTAGACTATTAGATAGCCATGAGGTTGGCAGCTGCCATATCCATACTTTATGTTATAGCAGTTATTCTAAGAATTAGATAATAATTATAATAATGAGATTAGTTGATAGAATGAAGAATCTGGAAATGAATATAGTCTGGAAATTGAGAAGTTATTTTCAAGGTTGCCCAGAATTGTAAATGACAAAGAATCAGATCACTGCATCACTTTCTCAGCCTTCACCAGCTATTCACATTTTTCTTTTCTCAATCTGCGAAGGAAAATAAAAAACAACAAGAAGATACAACCCTTCCATATCTCTATTCACCTCTGAGTGGATAAAGGGTTTGAGCTTTCATCTTGAGGTTCCCTCTGATGAAAGCCTCTGATTTTCTTTAATTTGACAACCCTTCCTCAACTATTAAACATTTAGTTCAAACATTATATCTAATAGGAAGTATTTTCTAGACTCCACAGATTGTGTTGCATATCCCCAGTCTAGAAACCATCTTCACAGGGTTATCACATTAAATAAAATTTTAATGTTTACATCAGTCTTTAGAACCAGACCAGAGACCTCTTGAGAATAAGGGGCGATGCTTTATTACCTTGGTACTCCTAGGTACCAGTACTTGGCTTATTAGAGGTCTTCAATAAATAATCAGTGGATTATACCAGAGTTTAGAATAGTCTTTTGGGAAACCATTAACCCTATTTTGAAATCTTAGAAAAACATTAGGACTGATGTGATTTTTTTAGTCACCTGATTGAAAACATTTGGTTTTCATTTTTTAGTCACCTGATTGAAAACATTTTGGTTGCTGACAATGGGAACAATATTCTGGGATTCATATTCAGCACCAACAACTAAGTTATTATGGTGAAGGTATTTAACCTTTCTGATACCTGATACCATATAATAATGATATTGATAATACTTAGTTTACTGAGTTCCTCATAAAATAATCATTAAAATGCCCTTATCTGACTCATCATAAGCACCTATTAAATAATGGCTGCTATTCTTAATATTTTTATTGTTGTTAGAAATGGTAGTCAATGCTCCACAGGTAGTAGTAATTAAGACTTGGAATCTACAAATGTCCTGTGTACATTCAAGATGGCTAATGGAGTCATTTTAATATGTTAATCAACAAAAAAAACATAAATAAATAAAATCAACAAAAATCTGCAAGATGTACTTTTTTATTGAAAGTTTTACTTTGATAGGTAGCTTTCCAGTTTCTTCTTTCAGACTGAGCATAAACTCCATCCTCCAGCCACCATAAAGTGACCAGAATATGTTCAACCTCTTTAATGATTTGATTTGTATATTTTAGAAATTTTGAAATTAAAAAAATCTAGCTGCTATCTTCAATATCTAAAACAGGCTATAAATCTATAAACATTGTCCATTCAAAATTTAAAGAAATAAAATTAAAGACATGTTGAATTAAATATGCTCATATGAGTCAATATTTGTAGGCAAGTTGTAAGGATTTCACAAAGTGATGAGTGCTTTGGATTGCCATTTATTTTGATAAAACAAAACTTTTTCAATTAATAATGCACTTAATTACATAATGAATCCAATCAATCTGTGTGTGAATATTCTCTAATTTATTACTTATGGAAACATTTCAAAAAAGTTTGTCAAACATTAAGGTATATTTCCCTTAAAAAACTTATTTTTCAGTACTTACAGAATTTTTTTTTTAAATTAAAGGACACATTTGTTCTTCCCTTCCTTTATGATAAATACATAGATAAAATCAATTTTCTTTTATTAAAATATTAAAATATCTACTTGAAGAATTTCCAAATAGCAATTGCCTACTAAAACATCATAGGCAAATTGCTTCCTTTAATAACAGAATCTGCTTTAGTGACATAGTGTTTATTTTGCTAAGATTGTTATAAATCCCAGTGACTGGATGGCCACCATATACTCACAGTATGAGTATGATATGGGATTAAATTGTTTATCATTGGTTTCAAACATATTGGAAAATGGCAATTTTGTGCTTAACTGTAAATTTATTTTAATTGTATTAATCACAACTGCATGTTCCTGTCCACCTAGTCTTGGAAGATATAAACTCAATGAATTTACATCCTGTTTCATTCACAAATGAATTGTGTTCCTGAATTTTAACATGCTATTTCTAAAACTATTAGCTGTGTTTCTGCTTTATGGAATGTTCCTACATAAGCTGGCTGTTCATCAATTTGGTGTCCATACATTTCTTTGAAAGTTATATTATAATTAGAGTTTAGGTTAATACTATTCAGTAACCATAAAACAGACATAAAATAATTATAACTCATTTAGTGAAATTAGAAAAGGAGCAATTATTAGACTCCCATTGTGAAGCTTTGCTGTGAGGGATAGATAATCTATCTGCAAGATGTACTTTAAGAACACCATTTTCAAAGAAATAAACTAGATAGATTACTGCTTTGTCTTGGTGCACTTGAGGCAGAGGGGGTGGAACTGAAAACTTGTGTCGTATATGTGAGTTTTCTGAACTTTTCTGAATGTTCATAGGCAAATTAAAAACAAAACAAAACAAAAAAATAGAGGTAGTAAGTGCTTAAGATTTCTGTTCATTCTAATATTTGTAAAGCTGAGAAAGCATGTTACATAAATTGATTTGTATTTGTAAGGTACATTTCCCATAGATTTGAAAAAAAAAATCCTTTTTATAGTCTAAGGCAATCAAACCCTGTCTGAAAATTTTAATGATCAGTCTTTTTTTTTTCCTAGTGTGATTGATTTGCTTGAGTGCCAAGAGAAGTATACTGGCCTTATAATTTGCCTTATTATTCAATCACCCCCCTCTTGGCAAAGGTATGTTCATTCATTCACAGATAAATAAGAAGAGATGATGTCTACAACTTAGAAGTTCAAAGTAGAACAAGTAACAGAATTTCTCTGCACTCTCTTTCATTAAACTTTGTTTCATCTAAGTAGTTTTGCAGTGATATGAGGCCTCCAAAGTCCAAGAAAAACATATCTAGAGATAAAATATAGAAAATAATAAGTTTAGTAGAACAATAATAAGTTTTAAAGAAAATAAATCAGAAAGAACTAGTATATCTATACATTTAATTTCTTTGCATTATTGCTGAGAAAAATATCTGGTGGCAAGAATTCATTTTTCTAGACTGGGTGAAATGGCACATTCTAGAAAATGAAAAGGACCTGGTGATAATATCCTTGCCAACCCCATGTGGAACTGAGAGAGGAAAATAAAATCTCTTGGCCTTAAGAGAGACAAGATGAAGGTCCATTCTTTCTTTCTTGTTTTCCTCAATGATCTGTTAATATTTGCCTTATGTTATAATATTATCAAATCTAAATATAATCCCAATACAACAAAAAGTAAACTTTGCCACATATTGTGATTAGGAAGGCAGTGAGGGAAAAAGGCAAAAAGGAGTTGAAAGTTCATCACTAATTTTATTTGTATAATGACATAAAATTCTGTTTTGATTCTTGTTCAGTGAAAGCAAAGATACATCCAGAGAATTTCTCTGACAGCTATGAACAAAAAGAAAGAAAAGGTTTCCTTCTGAGAGTACTTTTCTGTCTTTTAAGCTGTTTACATGTTTCTTTACTTTTACCTTTCTTGCTTGCTTTCTGACCACCAGGGATACAATGTGAGCACAGGGTCACTGGGGCTCTGTCCAGCTCTAGACAGATGTTGCTAGAGTCAGAGTTTTATGATGACAGAATGAGATTTCCAGAATGCACTGGTGAGTTCTATGACAATTGTTAAGCTTGTCATTTAGAGGCAATAAAAGGAAGTCATTGATTACTTTCAACACTCACTACCTTTGCTTTGAGTGTGTGAAATGCTTTTGTTTTTCCCATCCCAAAATGACAGTACAGCAGCTCCCCAAAATAAGCCACATTATTCATAGTCCAAGACTCTCAGGCATCATAATTTACACTGAGCTGAAAGGAATTATGACTTTTAAGAGGAGTTCAGTCTTGCTAGACAAGTAAGGGGAATTAATTGAATGAAAATGCAAAATTAAACGCAAATGATGAATTTGGTTAATTTCTTCTTCTTCCAGTGTTCCAGTATATTCCTCTGACCATTCTCCAGGAACATTGCTTGAAATAACAGCTGTGAATTATAGGTTTCCAGTAAAGTATGGAGTTGTGCTTTTTTTTTTCTTTTTAAGAAAAAGCATCTGATGAACAGTTGCCCCAATGATTTAGAGGATTCATTCCAGTTCTTAATAATCCCATGTGGCTTTAAAATATTTTAATACTTTTACTCAACATGTTTCCCACTATACCACTGTGAAATTAGTAGGACAATTGAAATGGGGAGAACAAGATTTTTATTCTTTTGTATAACAAGTATTTTTAGGGATCAGGTAAGAATTTAATAGCAAAAAAAATTGACAATGTGTATAAATAGTTTGGTACTTTAATCAAATGGATCAATTCTTTATTAAAAATAATCAACTTGTCTGATTTCTTTGATTTTGGAAATTAAACTCACTGTCTGTATTTGAAATATCAAGTCAGTTTATTCAAAATTATCAAACAGATTAAGTGTCTAAGATACAGCTTAGAGTTAGAAAATAAATCTCAAAACCTTCCTAATGTTTGCCATGGATGTTTTTCCTGCCATATTTCTTTTAGATAAATAATGTTTTAAAATTGATAAAATTTAATTGTCAGGTGGAGAGGAGTTAAAAAGAAGGGGGAAAGAGGAGATTGATTATTTTGATTATCCAAATAGCTTTATAAATAACCCCATATAAGTCACTACTAAAATCCTTTAATAAGATCTAAATTTAAGTATCTATGATAACTCACATACATATTGGAGTCATGGAAGGAAGGAAGGAAGGAAGGAAGAAAGGAAAGGAAAAGAAAGAAAAAGAAAGAAAGAAAAAGAAAGAAAGAAAGAAAGAAAGAAAGAAAGAAAGAAAGAAAGAAAGAGAAAGAAAGAAAGAAAGAGTTTGATATTAGAAAAATCAGATTAAAATAAAAAAACATTCCATGAAATATCTAAAAGATAATTCTTACTATAGGTAATGCATTTCTTATGTTATGGACTCTTAATGTTACCCTATGAATGTTACCCTCATTAACAATGAGGGAATAGTAACTTTTTTTTCTGAAAGTGAAAAAAACAGAGTGCTATATTTGGGGGAAGTAATTTTGAAAACTATCACCTGACCTTTTCAAATTTTCAGATAATTTAAATCTTAAACCTTTCCAATGTAAAAATAAGAATAGCAATATTTTATATGAAAAAATGGTACCCAAAGATTTTAGATATGAGACTAATTTTCTTTTTTACACTACTTTAATTTTCAAATGCAATACCTTTCCCTCAGTACAACAAATTATTAAGAATATTTTTAAATCTGTGTTACATTTATTTGTATAATTTATAATGTGTATAATTTATTTGTAATAAAATTAGTTTTCATGCCAATAGATGTTTCTTTCAACTATTCATGAAATTTATATAGAAAAAGAATGGGTACATGCAATGCATATATAAATATATGTATTTATGTATATATATATATTTCTAATAAGCATAGAAAAAAATAACACCTTAATAAAATGTTGATATTTTGTCTTTAGCAACATCTGAAAGATTTTAGCATAAGACAGTATTAGTTTTCATTGTGAATATGTGAGAACTGTGTCTTATAGCTTTTAACTGAAATCCTAACATAATAATATAAGCATGACCTTCTGTCCCTCCCTTCTATTTCCAGAATGCTTCAGAACCCTGTGGTGCCCTTCAACCTAATCCTTTTGAAAGACTTTTTGTTAAATCTTTTTAAATTTTCATAGTTTTAGTTATTTTTACTCTCTGTTACACCTCAGTAAAATATTTTGAAATTTTAAGGTAAAAAACAAAACAAACCTATGAGGAAATCTGCAACAGTATGCAATAAAAGGATAATTTATAAGCCCCAATACTTGGATGTCCTTTCAGATCATTAGAAGTAATACTCTAAGAATGCAAATCTAAGCCTATGCCATCTTGAAACCAAACAACATGTTCATCTTTTTGGTGTCCTTAGGAGATTTCTTTCTGGAAAAATAGTGTTATTTTCTAGGTTACTTAGTCAATGTGAAAAATGAGATTGAAGTCAAAACTAACCAAGCTGTAACTTTAGTCATGAGATACAAATAAATCTCTAACTATATGCCTTTATAATTAATTACCAGTTTAGAAAGCCACATTTTTCTATCAGAATAAACTTCAGCCACAAGAGGGATAACTGACACAGCAATACAAAATTTGCTGAGCTACCTAAATCTAAAACTATGTTTAATCTGGTTAAAAGTAAAATAAAAGCACAGACAAAAGTTGAAAAAATTCTCCCACCATAACATACAAACAACATGAACATAAGGTAAGATGTAGTTATATTTGCCTTTTTCAGGTGATACAATGATTTTTTTGGGTCTATATAATAATTCTTTGAAATCATGTCAGGTCCACAAAAAAATTCAAAGAAAGAAGAGAATGAAGTGAGGGAGAGATATATAAGAAGGAAGAAACAAAGAAGGACAATTGTAAATATTAGAGAAGGAGCAGAAAGTTTAACAAAATTGAGTATTGCTGTAATTTTGTTATGTTGGTCAGTTGGTCAGGTAGACATTTTTGTTACATCAAACTCAGAACCTTATCACTTGTCTTTGTAGGTTGATGATTCTGATGATATTTGACTAACATTCTTTCTCCAAATCAAATTTGTACACTTTGTTTACCTGAGCATATTTTTCCTATAACCTCTCTCATTTTTTACGGCAGTAAATTAGCACAGACGCCTGTAACAGAAGGAGCCTCTCCAAAAAAATGAAGACATCTGTCTTTTTGAAGAGGGACAGAGAGCCTACAAAAGAAATGAAACAAAAAGAAAGATTCCCTAATGCAGGCAGAGCAAAGCAAGAGATAGAAGTGATTCTGACTTCAATCTGTTCAAAGCCCACATGTTTATTGCTACATCAACACTACTACAGGGAAGGAGGAAAAATTAGGTGGCATGTCACATATAGAAAGCTGTCCAAGATAGGAAAAGAATGGAGGAAAATATTTCAGTACAAATGTTGAAATCACTGTACATCTTAGAATGACTATGAATTACCTGACTTCTATCCAGATTAAAAATCAGACAGAAACTAGATATTCAGTGTTGATAAAATTGATATAATTCCAATAAAGTATTAATGCCACACTCAAGTGCCTGACTTAGCATTAATTGACTATGTCCAAAAACACTTTGCTTAAGCAGCAAATTTCTTTTCTACGACCAAAAAAAACCCATTTGTAAGAACTAGATATTCATGAAAAGTTGTGGTAGAAATGATCTTAAAGGGTATCAGACTTCAAAGACTTTTAAAAGGCAAAAGGACTTTGCAAATTATGTAGTCCATCTTCCATATTTTACATATGAGAAAACCAAGACCCAGAAGTATTAAAGGTTCTTATCTAGAAATCTCACCAATGATAAAGATTGATAGATAAGATATACCCGTATAAGTTAGAAAAGACATAGATGGCAGATAGATAAATTTATATATCTCTCTCTCAAATAAATAAATAAAATCTTTTTTAAGAAATCTGAAACACTAGAGAGCTCTTCTGTGTCAAGAATATGTCCATCTGCCTATTAGAAAAAAGGACTGAGTTCTAGTTTCTAGTATCATTCACATTTCTCCTGACTCTGTCTGCAGTGTTAGTGCAATCTATATGATCTCTTACCTTTTGCCTATTAACATCAATAGCACTTATTTTTATTAGTCTCTTGGTACTCACTGATATTTTATGCATAATGATGCTTAAATTTAATTGAGCTGTAAGTTTCTGTTTAATTATGAGGCTCCGTGATACCTTCAGCGCTTTTTCCTTCTATGATTATTGTAACAATTTCTCTATAACCCCTTTAAAATTCTTCACCTGTTAAACTCCTAGCAGACAAGCCATTTTTAAGAGAAAGACTAATTAGACCTTTGTAATTATGTTAATGTATTTTTGTTGTTGTTGTTGTTGTTTAGTAAAAACCTTTCTTTAAATACACATTGTGGAATAATCTAAGACCTGGCTTTTGATGGTCTAGTTCTTATAGAAACGTTTTTGGCTTGAAAATCAAATACATATTTAACCACAAAGAAAGTGTTATGCTTCAATTATGCTTTGTTTTTCACCCTAGTCTAGTTGTGTTCAAGTGGTGCTTACTTTTTTTCCACAGTTGGTATCTCAGTGTGAGAGCTATTCTGATAAGTTAGAGGCACAGAATTTTCTACTGCGACAGGTATTCAGTTAACCCCCTCACAGTTAAACCTGTGAAATCTTCATTATATCTCAGGTCCACAGATAAGATTTCAAAACTATAGGTTAATTATCTAGATAACATATCTTTACATTGAAACATTCCCAACCATTTTAGCATTATGTGAATATCCTACTTCTGTTGAAGGATGAATATGCAGATCTCCAACAAGAAATAGAAACTGAAATTTTGAGACTTCAGATCAAAACTTTGAAAATGATACTGGCCATAAAGGGAATACTGCTTCCTATGTCCTCTCTTGCTAGGGCCATATTTCAAAAGCTACAACATTTCCCTTAATCTGTCTCATTAACTGGATTTTAGGGAATCACTGTGGCAAGAAAGTTCTTCCTTATTTCTTCCATGAGAATCACCAATTACTTAGCATTTCTTAAATTTTACCTGAAGACAGAACTTACAGTGAAATGGATCTTCTGGATAAAATCTGGAGATAGTATTCTATGACTTTTGTGCCACAGAATTTTCATGTATTTATTATTCTTCCACCACCATTTGTGCAACAGTGCCCTAAGAATGGATATGAATATGCATGAGTGAAATTCTTGGTGTCTTCAGTTGGGTTTCCTAAAAGCAGAGTGTAAGCAGGGATTTAATTTCAGATATGCATTAAGGGAATGTTCATCAGGAAAAACTTGTAAAGAAGAGAGAAATGCATAATAAAGGAGGGAACAGAGACTAGTACAAGCAAGAATGTAGTTTCTGAAAAGTTAAGCCTTAGCCTACACCATGGTGATGAGGCTCCCCTCATAGTTGTCCCATGTTGAGGCAAGGGCATTTAAGGGATTTGTATCCTATCTAAGTCCCTGTTGGGGGCATTGAGGAGATCATGTAACCTTCTATGCATCCTCTGTGAGGTGGGTCCTATCAAACTAGATCAATTTTCCTGATAAGCTCACAAGTCTAAGTAGTTAGTCACAGAAATTTAAACCTATAGGAGCTAATAAAATACACCTGACTTTTAACCTTTTAAAGCAGTGGTTCTTGGGGCCCCGGGTGGCTCAGTCAGTTAAGCATCGGACTCTTGATTTTGGCTCAGGTCATGATCTCAGGGTCATGAGATTGAGCACTACGTCAGGCTCCATGCCCAGCTTAAGATTCTCTCTCTCTCGCTCCCCCTCTGCCCCTGCCTGCTTGTGTGCACGCTCTCTCTCTCAAAATTCTTATAAAGCAGTGGCTCTCAAAATGTAATCTTTGGAACTGCAGTAACAGTAATACATAGAAACTACATACTGTGCAGTGACAGTAATCAAAATATGGTACATTAGTAAAAGGAAAGTCATATAGATACGTGGGGGGAAAGCGTTCAGAAAGAGACTCACACATTTATGGTTAATTGACTATGGTTAATTCAACCAAGTTACTGAGGTAATGCAATGGTGAAAAAAATAATCTTTTTAACAGAAGGTGATGGCATAATTGGCATATTAATTATTAATTGCTTATAACAAATTATCCCAAATAGTGGTTTAAAATAACAATATTTATTATCTCACAGTTTCTGTAGATTAGGAATCTGGGTAAAATTTAGCTGAGTGCTGAATACTGTAAGAAAAGGTAAAGACAAGCTATGGATAAGGAGAAGATCTTTACAAAGTGCATATTTGATGTAAGACATATAGTCATAGGATACAAAGAATTTTTGCAACTCAACAAGAAGTCAAAGAACTCAATAAAAATAGGTAAAAAATGAACATTTCACTGAAAAAAATGTAGATTGCAAATAAGCAAATGAAATGATTCTCAATAATTTTAGATATTAGGTAAGTGGAAGTTAAAACCGCTACCTACCAACTAGAATGGTTAAAATATTGAAAATACTGAGTGTTGGTGAAGATGAGGAGCAAGTGGAACTTGTACACACATGCTAGTGGGGAACAAAAAATATAATACAGCCTTGTTGGAAAATAGTTTGTCAATTTCTTATGAAGTCAAATATCTATTTATTATATAACATAGTAATTCCTCACCTAGGTATTTACTCAAGGGAAATAAAAACATGCCTATTCAAATACCTGTATGCAATTACTAGCTGGAAACAACCAAAGCCTCCTCAACCCACTTCAAGAAGTCCAGAAATATATGTCCCCATATAAAGACTTCATTCATTATCACCAAATCTAAGAGCACCACAAATGTCTGTCAGCTCATCCACAATGAAATACAACTGGAGTGGTATTAACGAATGAACTTCCTGGTTTATGTAACAATATGACTAAATCTACAGAGCCTTAACCTAAGTGAAAGAAACTGGGAACAAATGACTGCATGCTGTATGATCCTCTTTATATTGGATTTCCATTCTGGACTAGGTAAAAGTAGAAGAAGAGAACTTTATACATGCCAGGGACTAGTCACAGAAGGACGTCATTGTGAGAAAGGTGCACAGGGAACATTTCTGAGGTGCTGGAAATATTCTCTTTTCTCTATTATGGTTGTGATGGTGATTCCATGGTTGTATGCATTTGTCTAAGTTCATTAAAGCACATACTGAGACTTGTTTCACTGTATTTAAATTGTATTTTCAATAAATCTCACTTTAAGAAGGAAAAGAGGTTACCTTGGGAGCTCCCACTACGGGAAGAATGTGATAGGCTGCAACAGATAATGCTTTCACTGAAGCAATTTTAAAAAACTGAATATATTTCAAAGGTCATTTTCACAAGCATTATTTTTTAATTTTTTCATTATTGTTTTTATTTTTTTAATTCCAGCAAAGAGTTAACATACAGTGTTATATTAGTTTCAGATGTACAATACAGTGATTCAACAGTTCCACACAACACCCAGTGCTCATCAAGATAAGTGTACTTTTAATCCCCTTCACCTATTTTACCCATGACCCCATGCACCTCTCCTCTCTTAACTATTAGCTTATTCTCTGTAGTTAAAAGTCTGCTTTTTGGTTTGTCTTTTTTTTCCCTTTGTTTATTTCTTTCTTAAATCTCACATATGAGTGAAATCATATGGTATTTGTCTTTCTCTGGCTGGCTTATTTCACTTAGGATTATACTCTCTAGAGCCATCCATGCTGTTGGAAATGGCAAGATTTCATTCTTTTTTTATGGCTGAATAACATTCCAGTGTGTGTGCATGTGTGTGTGTGTGTGTGTGTGTGTGTGTGTACCACATCTTCTTTATCTATTCATCTGTTGATAGACACTTGGGCTGTGTCCATAATTCAGCTATTGTAAATAATGCTGCCATAAACATAGGGTGACATATATCCCTTCAAATTATTATTTTCATATTCTTTGGGTAAATACCCAGTAGTGCAATTGCTGAATGGTAGGGTAGCTCCATTTTTTATTTTTTGAGGAACCTCCATATTGTCTTCCACAGTGGCTGTACTAGTGTGCATTTCCACCAACAGTGTATGAGGGTTCCTTTTTCTTCACAACCTTGGCAACTCTTGTTGTTTCTTGAGTTTTTTATTTTAGCAATTCTGACAGATGTGAGGTGATATCTCATTGTGCTTTTGATTTGCATTTCCCTGATTATGAGTGATGAGCATCTTTTCATGTGTCTGTTGGCCATCTCTATGTCTTCTTTAGAGAAATGTCTGCTCATGTTTTCATCCATTTTAAATTGGATTATTGTTCTTTGGGTGTTGATTTAGGTAAGTTTGTTTTTTTAAGATTTTATTTATTTGAGAGAGAGAAAATGAGAGAGAGCACGAGAGGGAAGAGGGCCAGAGGGAGAAGAAGACTCCCTGCTGGGCAGGGAGCCCGATGTGGGACTCGATCCTGGGACTCCAGGATCATGGCCTGAGCTGAAGGCAGTCGCTTAACCAACTAAGTCACCCAGGCGCCCCGATTTAGGTAAGTTCTTTACATATTTTGGATATATATATATAGAAATCCCTTTATCAGATATGTCATTTGCAAATATCTTCCCCCATTCAGTAGGTTGGTTGTCTTTTAGTTTTGTTGGTTGTTTCGGCCAATGTCAGAGAGATTACTGCCTTATAGGCATTAAGTTTTAAAAGAACAAGTATTAGATAAACTAAAACTCCAGAAAGTAGAGAACATTCCAAAGAGACTTCCTGTCCATCAGACATTTCCCTCTAGGGAAATCTGCCAAATTAAGGGCATTTCCTAGTTATAGGTTGATGTTCAAGCTTACTCCAAACTTACATACTCTGATGGCATAAAGAAACCAACTAAAGTCTCAATGTTCAAATAGTACGAGAGCAACAGGTTAGATATTTGAGAAGCCTCGTCACTAGGGCCAGTGTTTCCTTAAAAATATATTGTAGAATTTCAAGAGTGTGCAGAAAGATTGGGAGTTTATTTGGAAGGTCAAAAGGCACCATAAAATATCCAGTGTTCTATAGACTTTGGACAAGAAAGATCTGCTAGGAGAGTGGACTATTTCAAATATTTGGCTGGTCTCTCCTTCAAGATATTAGCCAGATTTTAATGCTGCATGTGTTTAGAATCATGAGAGCTGGGCTAGGAAACTCTAGAGGGTAAAACTTAGTTTCCTGAAATCTCAAAAAGATAAAGACAGAGGGAAGACCAGGCTTTCAATAAAAATTTCAAAAGGGTCATTTCCAAGAAAGAAGACAAACACAAGAAAGAATGTGTCTCAGTAAAACTATAACCAAATTTCTGTGACAAATTAGTCATGATTTTATTGAAATTTCAGCCCCTTAGCTATCTAGCAGAGATAAGAGGAACACCCTCAGGTAGAGGTAACAATAACTTGAACTTCTCTGTTTCCTTTACACATGGTATTTGGCCCTCAATAATATATATATATTCTAGAGCCGAGAAAAAGCAGAAACTTTAGCAAATCAAGAGAAAACAGAAGACATTTACCAACAGATTAAACAGATAGTAGAATTAGCAAGAAAAAACTTCAAATATACATGATTATAATGTTTAAGAGAACAGAGAATAAATTTGGAAAAAACAAGTGAAGGCAAGGAAGTTTCAACAGAATACTGCAACATATAAAAACAAACATTCTATAACTGGAAAATAAGATATCTGGAATTTAGAACTCAATGGTTGGGTTGGACAGCCGACTACAAGCAGAAAACCACTGGATTTGTAAACTGAAAGGGAATTTAATAGAAAATATACAAACTAAAGCAGAAAAAGGAAAAAAAAATAAGAAAAAAAAAGAACAGAGCATATGAGTCATGTAAAATGTTTAAAAATTCTAATATACCTGTAATGAGAGTCATAGAGAAAGAAGAGAAAGAGAAAGAGAACATGGCATAATACTTGCAGAGATAATGGTAATGTATTTCTGAATCTATTGAAAAATGTCAACTCAGATTCATGAAGATCAGCAAAATCTAAGAGGATAAATACCAAGAAAACCACAGCAAGAAAACTGCAAAAAAAAAAGACATTTTAGAAAATCTTAAAAACAGGGGCACCTGGGTGGTTCAGTCGTTAAGTGTCTGCCTTTGGCTCAGGTCATGATCCCAGGGTCCTGGGATCGAGCCCCACATCAAGCTCCCTGCTCAGCAGGAAGCCTGCTTCTCCCTCTCCCTCTGCCCCTGCTTGTGTTCCCCTTCTCGCCGTGTTTCTCTCTTTGTCAAATAAATAAATAAAATCTTTAAAAAAAATGAAAAGAAAATCTTAAAAACAGCTAAAGGAAAAGTGGATACATTATATTTTGTTAAAAGAAGAGTGAGAGATGAATAATGAACAGAAATCATGAAAGACAGAACAATGGAATGGCATCTTATTTTATTACTATTATTTTTTAAAGATTTATTTATTTATTTTAGAGAAAGCTAGTGGGAGAGGGGCAGAAAGAGAGGGAGAGGAAAAGAATGCTAAGCAGACTCCCTGCTGAGCCAGAGCCTGACAAGGGGCACAATCGATCTCATGACCCTGAGATCATGACCTGAGCCAAAACCAAGAGTTGAACACTGAACCGACTTAGCCATCCAGATGCCCCAGTTTTATATATATATATATATAAAACATTCATTCCATCCTAAGAGCCCCAAAATTGTTGAGTCATTCCAGCATCAATTCTTTTTTTTTATAATTTTATTTATTTATTTATTTGAGAGAGTGGGAATGAAAGACGGAGAGAGAGCACATGAGAGGGGGGAGGGTCAGAGGGAGAAGCAGACTCCCTGCTGAGCAGGGAGCCCGATGCGGGACTCGATCCTGGGACTCCAGGATCATGACTTGAGCTGAAGGCAGTCACTCAACCAACTGAGCCACCCAGGCGCCCTTCAGCATCAATTCTGAAGTCCACAGTTTTATCTAAGTACCATCTAAATCAGGTATGTGTGAGACTTGAAGTCCAATTCATCCAAAACCAAATTCCACTCTATCAGTGATTTTGTCAAACTAGACAAATTATGTGCTTCTGAGATACAATGGTAGAGCAGCCATAGGATAGACATTCTAACAGGGATAAATTGGAAGGAAAAAATGGTGATGGGATTTAAGCAAGTCCCAAAACTAGCAAAGCAATTTCCATTAGATCTTAAATCGTCTGAATAAGCTCCTTTGGTTTCATGCTCCCACCATCCAGACACACTGGGGTGATAGCCCCACCTATGCAGGCTTAGATGGGGGTGGAGCCCCTGTAGCTCTATGACTATGATGGGATTTCGCTCCTGTTTTTAGACTATGCTATATGGAAAAGGGGAAGGGGCTTTTCAGACATAGTAAGGTTTTAGTTTAAGTTAATAAAAAGTGAGAATATTAACTCTGGGCCTGACCTAACCAGATGAGCTCTGTAAAAGATCTAATGTTCAGAATCAGGAAGAAGTCAGAGATATTCCACATGACAGATATGCTTTCCTGTTGGCCTTAATGAAGCAAACAGCCACATTTTGGAGAGAGTTATATGGGAGAGAACAGTAGGCACCTTCTCAGAGCTGAGGGCTTCAGTCCTGTAAGTGCAAGCAACTGAATCCTGGCAACAGGTGAGGTTGGAAGAGCATGCCAAGCCTCAGATGAGATCATAGCCCTAAACAACAGCTTAACTTCATCCTAGTAAGAACCTGAGCAGAGGACCCAGTTCACCAATGGCAGGAATCCTGACCTTGTAAACTGTTCCGACCTACCAAACTGTAACTTGTGTTCCCTCAAGCCCCTAAAGTGATAATTTGTTACACAGCAATAGAAAACCAATACATATGACTTCCCACATATCTTATTAAGAAAGAGATCAAATCTATTCTAAGATGCACACATATTTTCTCAAATCCCAACAGTAAATGTGCAAAAAACATTAAAGAAATTCATGTAAAGAGACATGCTACACAGGAGATTTAATAAATTATTGTTTTGTTCAACTAAGCCTAAAGAGCAAGTAGGTAGACTAAAAGCATTGGTAAGGCCTTTCAATACTCCTGATACAATCTCTTAATTTACATATTACAGTGAATGTTTATTCAAATAGGAGAATTTAGAAGGCTCAGTCTAGTGTACTAAAAAAGTATCTATGAGCATAGTGATGATAGTGCACATTTTATCAGCACATTATGACCCTAGTGGAATCCCTAAAAACGTTGCAGCAATGCCAAAAAAAGAGCAAATTTTCCTTTTTTAACAAATTGAGTTCTCTCATTTTGTTATTATACTGCTCTAGAAATCATTCATTAGATTGCATTTTTTTGTGGTGATTAAGTCTTCTCTAGTGTGATTTTAAAAAACAAAAGAGATGAATGGCAAAATTCTTTTGAAGTGGATCTGGTAGCTGTCATTACTAAAATGACTTAAAAATTCACACCACTGATATGAAGCATAGTAATATCTTGTTCACGTAATGTTCAAGTATTTTTTTTAAAGAAATAGGAAACAAATTATGTTCTTGTGGTACAAAGCATAAAGAGCTGGGTGGCAAGAGACAGAATATTAGCATATCCAAGAAAACCTGTATAGTTTGTAAAGAAATTATCAAGTCCTAATACAACTTCCAAAAATAAAGCTTGACAAGATACTACTGTTGTGGAGACCATGAGGTGGAGTCAAATGCCATTCAGGGATCAAGATTTTTTTTAAAGAATGAGAAACACTACTGTGAAGATTGACTTTGAAGCTTTTTCTAGGACAAATCAAATGGATGAATGAAGGCTAAGCTGTGTCCCAACCCCTCTTAATCTAATTCTGAAACGTGAGCTCATTAGAATGACTTCTCTGGGTTCTAATAAGGGAACTTTCTTCCCTGGTGTCTGTTAGACCATAAAGTAGACCTTATGACCCAAAGTGTGGTGTGTGAACCAGCAACACCTGGGAGCTTGGTATAAATACAGAATCTCAGGGCTTGCTTCAAGTTTACTGAGTCAAAATATGCATTTTCATAAAATCCCCAGGTACTGTATGCAGAGCTCACAATCCGGTTGTATACTAGAATCTCCAGGAACTTAAGCAACAAAACCAAACAAACTAAAACCAAAATATAAACAAACAATAACAAACAGCAAAAAAACAAAAAATGGACAAATTAACTAATGTTCCAAGTCACCCCGGAAAAATTAATTAAACTACAATTTAATTGGGCTGGGGGTGGGTTCCAGCCACCTAGATATTTTAAAAGTTCTGCCAGGTGATTCTGATGGGCAAAAGTGCTGTGAATCCCTGTTCATGACCTGCTAAGTACAAAAGTTAGCTATATTTCCCTCTTAGAAGATGGATTCCTGAACCTGAATCACAGTCCAAGATTAGAATCCCCTTACTCTACAGACAACCCAGACACCAACCGTCTGCCTGAACTTTAAATACCAACTTCCTTAAGGCTTGCCTTTGCCCTACTTTTCTTGTCTATCAGGACCTAAGTTATTTTGTATCCCTGAAATAACTGCTGTCCTGAAATATAATCATATTATTTCCAGACACTGCCTGTACGATCGGCTTTCTCTCACAATTTGTAAACAATGGGAAAGAATTCCAAGCTCTGGCCCTTTCCAAACCCTTCCCATGCCCATCTTTCAGTAACTAGCATTTATTCCAGGGGCTGACCAATGATCATTTACTTTGTACTTTTCCTCTTCTGTGTTTTACTTTTTAATACTGTTAACTTTTGTGTATCGGTTTTTTATGAATTGCATCATTGTTAATTACTCTACATGCCTTAATCATTTTATTAATCTCCACAACAAAAGTCCATTCATTGGTGGTACTGGTTTAGAATTCAAGGCCTAATCATGAAAACTGACAATCCTTCCTTGATCATCAATGAACTACTTTTATACTATTTTTAAAATAACTTCTCTGCATGAATCCCATTCCTCTAGTCTTCTCCAAGTGTTCATTCCTCATAGACAAAGAAAAAAACATATACTCCATAAATAAAATGTTTGTTTCTATTTCATAACAATCTGGCCAAATGTGTGATACACATGTTATTTTATAATGGAATACATTTTTAGACCCAGGAATATCTAATTCATATCACTAAAGTCCATTTAATCATTGATAGCTAAACATTGTACAGTATCCTCTTGCTAAACTTGCTAAACCTTTTAACTCATATAATTCTACCAATTTATCTAACCCTACCCCCTTCAAATAAATTTAGATTAAATGCATTTCTTCATAGAATAATCTTGGTTGGACATTTCAACTCAATTCTATAAACGTGTATCGGGTGCCTTTTGTGCTTCTGTACTAAATGAATTTCCAGGGGGAAAGCACTCACAGACCTCTGCAACTTCTATTAGTTGGAACAAAAATGAAGAGAATCTGGAACCAAAGGCCGGGGTAGAGAAGAGACTGAGTGAACAGTACTGAATATAGCCAAAGGGATGATTCAAGAAATATGTACAAGGTTGAGAAGGTGTGTTTTTTTGAATAAAGAAGAACGACTGGAAAATTCAGACTGGGTCTAGCTAGGTAACAATAACTATTTATGTTTTGCTTAATAATAGACACTTTGAATGTTTCAGAAGAGACTGACCTGAGATACTGGATGATTATACTGTGATTCTGCATGAATGGTCCATTTAGGAGGAACAATAACAACAACAACCACCACCACCACTACCACCACCTATCAAGTCAGATGTTAGGGTTGACTTAGAAACTAGAAAAAAAGGAACCTACATAAGTAATAAGGCAGTGTCTTTTACTTATAAGAACCTGCAAAGACAGGCCCTGATGATGTAGAGTCAACAAGATAAACAAATCATTCTTCTTGCCTTTTTAGTCTCCTAATTTAGGAAGTAGGACCCATAAACAAAATACCCAGTAACTTGAGGTACCAAAACAAAACTCTACTGTATGGAAAATAAACACAAATGTTAGTGATCATCTCTACCAAAATAATAAGGTTTAGATTAGGGATTAATACCAAATCCAACTACTGATCTTTTCCCTACAAAACTGTAAAGCCTGTGGTTTATGGTGTTATTAGTAGAAGACTGAGAAATCTAAATAGTAATCAAAATTTTAATGTTGGTATTTGTCAATCTATCATATTTTAAAAGAGAGGCTCTGGTTTGTATTGCCCAATAAATCCACCACTTATTAGCTGTGTGTCCAGGAGCCAAGTTGCTTAACTTATCTGTGCCTAAGTTTCCTCAACTTTAAAATAGATATATCTGGGGGCGCCTGGGTGGCTCAGTTGGTTAAGCTTCTGACTCTTTTTTTTTTTTTTTAAAGATTTTATTTATTTATTTGAGAGAGAGAGAATGAGAGATAGAGAGCACGAGAGGGAAGAGGGTCAGAGGGAGAAGCAGACTCCCTGCTGAGCAGGGAGCCCGACATGGGACTCGATCCCGGGACTCCAGGATCATGACCTGAGCCGAAGGCAGTCGCCCAACCAACTGAGCCACCCAGGCGCCCAAGCTTCTGACTCTTCATTTCGGCTCAGGTCATGATCTCAGGGTCCTGGGATCAAGCCCCGCCAAAGGCTCCTCACTCAGCGGGGAGTCCGCTTGTCCCTCTCCCTTGGCTTCTCTCACTGCTCACACGTTTGCGCTCTCTCTCTAACAAATGAATGAATGAATGAATGAATGAATGAATAAATAAAATCTTTAAAAATAAAATAGATATATTTGTAAAATAGCCATTGCTTGGGATTTTTCTTAAGGTTAAAAGAATTAACACATGTAAATAACTTTTAGTCCTGGCATACAATAAAGACTATAAAAATATTTGATAGTACCATTATTACTATCAAGTAGAAATAATAAATTATGTATTAACATTACCATAGGAATTCTTTAATCCTTCCTACAAACCCTTCATTTTTGGTATTATTTTGAAAATTATTTACCTCTTAACATTAAAAACTGCTAACTAATGCTCTTGAATAACATTAAAATAGTGTTTCTTTAAGCAAATCATATCACAGTGACATAACATTTTTTATATTGAAATTGAACTTCAATAAAAATTTCATAATTTTACATGCTGAATAGTCAAACACAGGATTGGTATGATAATGCACAGATACCTGAGATGGAAACTTGACTGAATTAAGACATGCTCAGAAACATAAACGTATAGGAATAAAACCAACATAATTAGGGAAATGCTTTAGAGAGCTTTAGGGTTTCTTATTTCAGAGGCTTGAGCTCAACAATACAGAATACAGACTGGTTGGTGGTATTTTTTAGCATAACAGAAAAAATTCTCATAATTTATCCATGCAGATCTTGCCCTTTTTGACACCTTAAAAGCCTCTAACAATTTTTCCTAATGTACATTCTTGAGTAATGTTGCAATAGTACAATTTGAATCTTTAGATTTGAAGACCAATATTTTATTCTAGTTTTCTTTGTGTCAAGTTCAGTATGGTAGATGAGCTAACCTCATTATAAACCACATTATCAAAAGGTGAAAATAGTAAGAAGGCTGCTTTGCAAAATGCATGAGCTACTAAAATGCCAAAGATGAATTGCATGGACAACTCATAATGCAAGAAATCTTAACATTAGCTGAGACTGTTTTGAAGAAAACATGAAAAGTGAAGGAACACATCCCCTGGTCAAGAAAGTGGTTGCATTTCAATATCATAATAAGTATGTTTATCAATGTCGATGAAAGTTGAGTGACACAGTGACTGTATAAAAATTGAAAGGATGAAATCTCCTCTTTGGGGCTTCACTTAAACATGCTCTCCTGTCTTAAACTGTGGAATTAAGAAACCATAAGCCATATCTCTCTTTTCCCTACTACTTGCCCTATCACACATCCAAATGACTATAAGTGATCCCTAGCTTTTTTCCTTAACATCTCACTGGGAAATGCCTTTATTATCCTTTTATACTCTTACCAAGAAAAAGGGCAAATGAAAAAAGAGTTTAAAATATACATGTAAGACATAGCCATTTCTAGGTGACCTCTTCAACGCTCAGTATTTTGTAATAATCCAAGTCTGTTTCTCACTGCTGTTACATGTTTGCTGTGTGTGTGTCAGATGTGGCTCTTCTTTGCTTCTCTTATCTTCATTACGGGATCCAGGCTGAAGGAGCAATTGGATTCTGGGACATACTGTTCCGATGACAGAGGTAAAAGAGAATGGTTGACCCATTTCATGGCTCATAAATTTCCGCTCACATATGGTATGGACATTTCAGCCTTTATCCCATTGGCAAAATTAAATCACATGGCTATGCCTCACATCAGTGGGTCACAGAAGTAAATGCCTCCCAGAAAGATTCACCTTCATTCACTTGGCAGTAGGAAGCTGTGCAGGATCCTCTTACTGAAGGAACATGAATAAATGGTAACAATAATTACAGTCTGTTACATCTCACCCTCTCAGTAAAATATTCTCTTGTTTTCCATCTGCACACAAAGTACACGTATTCTTTCCCAAAAAAGGTCTTTCAAAAAGTACCAACCAATCGTGACATTAGACTCAAGTCTAGGGCCTTATGCTTGACTCTACATCATGAGTATGGCCACTGTTGATCCAAAGATAAGTACACTACAGAAACAACTTATCTGCACCCTACAACACCAAATATTTAGTAGTGGCACAGTGGCCTGTTAATTTCAATAAAGCCTGCAACAGAAAAGAAGAAGAATGGGAGGCATAAAATAATTGATCCATAACACACCTGAAATTATTCCTGGAAGATATCTGGATTGCCCACCTACTTTAGGGGTAAAGAATCTTCCAGAATTACTCTTCATTTCTGCTTTCTGATTATATCACCTGGTTCTCTTGGTTATGGCTCCATCTCAGAAAGATCCTTCCTTTTCATTTTCCTTGGACACATCTAAAGAAAGTATTAAATTTATACCCTCCTTGGGGGCCTAATTAGTGTTAGCAGATGCATCTTGTCCATAGATGGGAGCTCAATGCCATTTTAACTCTCACATTTCATTTTGTTTTGTTTGTTTTGCTATATTTGGGTTTTTTGGTCCAGTCTAGGAGTTATTTGGCAGTACAAACCTCTTAAATCTTCATCTGTATGATTTTAGTAAGCTCCATGTTCCAGTAAACATGTCTATAATTCTTTTTGAAATGCACCTTTCTCTCCCTAGGCTTAACTGTCAGTACCTTAAGATTATTGGGTTTCAGCAGAAAAACAATACTGTTTGGGTTTTTTTTGTTTGTTTCCTTGTTTTTCCTGTAAGCTATTTTGTCCAAATTAAAAAAAAAGAAAATACTGAGAGCCAATTTAATCTTGTCGTGGAGTTTAGCTAAGGCAAGTCAGTAGCCTCCGTGATTCCATTTTTGCCCTAGGCCGAACTTCAGTAAGTCTTTGTTATTCAAAGCATTTGTCAATTTTATTTTTAGTGGTTGAATAAAATAAATAGTTGTATCTTTCAATCGTGCAATTTGAGAAGTTTCTAGATCCACATGTTTCTTCTGTTATTTTTTAACTTTTATGTCCTAAGTTCATGTCTTTCTTTTAAATTTCTTTAGTGCCATCAAAAGCAACCAAGTCCCATCAGTCACATTTTGTTTCCCAATTTCCTCATCTAAAACTACAAGTTTGTTAAGTACATTATCAGCCTTTCAAGTTATCATAAGAGACAGATTTACCGAATATAACACCATTCGATAAAGTTTGTCCATTTTCTCCTGTCTCTCCTGAGGGTTCCTACACCTCCACTCCACAGCCCTGAAGCAAATGCCATATATTTTGGGACTTTTGCTATGACTGCATTCTATTTATAGGTACCAATTTCTTATCAGTTATCTTTTCCTAGGTATGTTATGGTAACAACTACAACAAACTGTATGTGGTTCACAACATTAAGATTTATTTCTTGCTTGCACTGCATTGAAGTTGGAGATGATCTCTGCTTCACTTGCCTTTTTCATCTAGGATGAAAGGAGCAACCTAAAGGAGCAGTCACCATGTAGGATATGCTATTCTCATGGGCAGAAAGAAAATGAAACGACCCATCTAATATTTCTTAAACCTTCTTCTCAGACATGATGGCTCTCAATTCTGATCACGTTGATTGGCTAAAGTGTCACATGACCAAGCTCCCCAAATGGGCTGAAGTCCTATGTGCCTGTTAGTCCAGAGATAAACAAATAATTCCAAACAAAAATACAATCTACCCTAACACATGGTTTCAAAATTCATAAGGAATAGTATTAATACTAAATTCAAAGTTTCTAGGCAAGCTGTGTGTGGGGGGGGTATGCGCTCACCTATTTATATAATAAATATGTATTTGCCCTTTTAAGAATATAACAATCAAGTTGAAATCTCAATATGTTCTTATGTTTATGAGGAAAGATAAATAAATAATGAGAAGTCAAACAAAAACCTAGGTCCTAGGTGATACTCTTGAAAGAAGGTATTCAAACAATGCTTATATTACTTGTAATAGATTAAGTTTTACTGTTACCTCCTGCTACGATAGTGAAATTGCAGACAAACTGTGACTCTCAAAACCAATTAAGAAAAAAAATTGAAGCATTCAGAATTAATACAACTCAAAACTCCACACTTTTGGTGACAAAGTATGTCTGACTCTTGTATTTGTGGGATTTATAAATTAAATGATTCATAGGAGAAGACCAAGAAATGATCAGACATCTTTTAATAGATAATCTTATAAAATTGAAAATGTTTAAGAAGTAAAAAAATGCATACATTGTGCCACTCAAACAGATGTGCCATAGAAATAGCGCATTCAGATCTGGATTAAATGAATCTTGTCCCAAGTAAAGGAACTACAGATTTCTCTCATTCCCACACCAGCTGCCTCAGACATTAACAATGTTAGCAGCTCATGGAAAAGGTGACTTAGAAGCTTGATTCTGGGGGAACACCTGTGGGGCTTATTCTACCCTTGATAACCACTACTAAATACAGTCTTCCCGCGTTAAACATAAACTGAATGTAGAATCAAACAAAAGAGCACACTCAATTATATCAAATTAGCATCTGAGTGTATGTAATCACAGAGTTTAGACCAGGGTTATTAAGCTGTCCTTTGTACCACAGTGACAACGGTTGAAAATGATCCCATAGTATAATATAAGGGGTTTTGTGAATGCACAGTGGCATCCTTTATGTTTGGATGCTGACACTGGAGTTTTACAGAATATTTCCACACATGCAGGGCTAAGAAGAAAGAGCAGCCTTCATCTTTTCCAAAGTACTTTCTAATCATTTTAAATTTTGCCATCTGACAAGATTTGTATTTTTATGGCAATCCTAGATTTAGAATAAAAGCATAAGTATGATCAACAGAGATAAAGTTCACACTACCTGGATCTTCAAAGACAGTAACAATAACAACAGCAACACTCTAAAGATCCCAAAATTAAAACATTCGTAGCCTCCAGGAATTCTCCCATACAAAAAACACACACAAAATATGTTTCTACACAAAGGTCATAGATAGAGAAGATATGGGCCCCAGAAGCTTGACTTGCTGCAACAACCAACCTCTTTAAATGAACATTTCTCAACACTTACTATGTGATGGGATGCTCCCCTAATGCCCTCTCATCATTTGCACCTGGGCGAGGGCCAATTCTAAATCCATTCCTAGATAAAATTCCACGGTGGTTCCTCCTTTTGCACCTTTGAGGAGACAAAGGACAGACATGGTCCCAGACTGGGAAACCTAGCTGACATCTTGATTTTGATCATACTGCATTGCTCTCTTTTTTGTATGTTAGCCTTTACAATACTACAAGTCCTTTGAGAGCAGATGCCATTCACCAAACATTGCTGCAAAGTCGGCAAGGCTCTCAATCAGGCCAACCTAGCTTTGAATCCTAGCTCTGCCATTTACTAGCCATGAATTTTCTAGTTTTCTCATCCAGAAAATAGGTATAATCGTTGGGCAAGATGGCTTTTTTCACCCATCCTCCCTCTGCCTAATTCATTCTGTCCTCTGAGGCTGACCTTACAGACATTCATGAGCTCATTTCCCTTCAGGCCTCTAGTTGTTTCATCTGTTGGGTTTTGGAGACTGGGTGGCAGAGAGAAGCGCAGTAGGAGTGCTTTGCAGGGTCACGAGAGCTGGTGTATTTTGGCACCTGTGAAGTGTTCACCCCCAGGATAGCCCCTTCTCTGTCTTCAAGTTTGGCAAACAACCTGGTCTCTTGCTCTTTAAAGCCTAGGTGGGGCAGAGCCGCCCCTGCTCCTGACCAAATTCATGTTACCCTCTATCCCATGTGGATTACCTAAATTCTGCCTGAGCCTTAGAAATAATCTCTTTATTAGTTAATTGAATATTTTTAATTTGAATGTGCCATTTGTTTCCTGTGAAGATGCTGAGAGAACAGTACATTCCTCCTTAGAACTTTTTTAGATGCTAAGTATTTATGGATATGTTTCTATCCTTAAAACCTGAGACATTCGTTATCAGAAGTAGCCCAAAGCTTTTTACTGGTCTGGGAGTTGAGACTATGGCCAATAAATATAAGCTCATTGTTTTTCTTTCTGACTAATGATTTGGTGATTCTTACCATAAAAAGTCATGTTATTTATAAAACAAAACCAAAAAAACAAAACCTGAGATGTTGTTGATATATATTTTACATTTAATGCATTTTATTTATTTTTTTTAAGATTTTATTTATTTATTTCAGAGAGAGAGAGAATGAGAGATAGAAAGCATGAGAGGGAAGAGGGTCAGAGGGAGAAGCAGACTCCCTGCTGAGCAGGGAGCCCGATGTGGGACTCGATCCCGGGACTCCAGGATCTATGACCTGAGCCGAAGGCAGTCGCTTAACCAACTGAGCCACCCAGGCGCCCACATTTAATGCATTTTAATGAATCCATTAATTATTCAATTGAACCAGAGTTGGATAATATAGTTTGTTTTCAGAAATACTAATATAGGATATATGCCAATGATGTATTCAAAAAGTATAACTTTCTCCTCAAATAATCATCTGCAGGTAGCCAGTTATGTGCTCCACATAGAAAATCAATTACAGATTCTTAGATAGATGATCCATAAAATTCAGGGCCTTCTGCCCACTGTATTTAGTTAATTAGTCCAGAATTACTTGTGCAAATTTTACTATAGAGTGTCCTGCCTTTATTCACATATCTTAACAAATTTAATTAAAAAGAGCCAACAACACGATTGACAATTCAAATCCATATTGACAACTTGTGACTGAGTCTCATAAACTTTAAGATCTGTGATATTTTAGCCTACTTTTGACTCAAGAGTCAGATAACTCTGTTATTGCCATATGTAATCTCAGTTTGGAAATCTCAATTTTGAAAAGCCCATTACCATTAAGTAATTACAAATTTGTTCCTACTCTGTTTTTTTCCTGAATAATCAGAGTCATTACATGATTTCTTGCTTATCGTAATATCCTGTAGAAGATGCTGTTATTGGTTACTTTTGAGAAAATTGAGAGTAAACAAATGTAACTTCAGCTTTTTGTAATAATTCATGTACAATAAAAAGACTTCTGTTAAAAACAACCCAACTTTTTCACAAAAGTTACATCTAATTTTTCTTTTGTGATAGCTTTCTGTAACCACAATTTTAGAAATAATTGCAAGTCAATGAGGCTCTTCTTTTTTCTACAATATTGCATTATCTACTTTATAAGTTACTATAAAAAATATATAAACACTCTAAAAATATCTACAAGTAAAAGTAAGATAATGAGAACCCAAAGGAATTACGGAAAAACAGCTTAAATTATCTGAAAAAGAGAATTAATATCCTTAACAAATCATGACTTGGATCACTTGTTGACAGATATCTCAGATAAATTCTGAGGTCCAAATCTTCCAGGACCCACAGATGAACTCACAAAAGCATTGAGATATTTGACTTGAGAAAGTAAAATTTATGTGACAATAGAAAGACCAATATTTAATACACAAATTCTCCCTTTCATTGATGGAGTGCCCCACCCCCAGTATTGATGTGTTCTCTTTTGTTTCAAAACATAGTATCCATAGTTTGAAGACTAGGCAAAATTCTTGACAACAGAGGATATTTAATTGTTCAAAACCTAGTCTTTCAAAATTTAAGATAATATTCTAATTCATACTACATCCTATGGTCATCTTTACCAATCAATGCAATATTGATAACAGATGGGCCAAGGCCTTGAGAGGGAGAGCCTCAGATTCCTTGCCAAGAGGATTCACGGCTTTGCATTAGAAAGAAATCAAGAACAAGCCCAGCATAAGGGACAAAGATTTATTAAGTATAGAAGTAATAAAGGAGCTATTTTACAGACAAAGTAGCAGTCTCTCCTCCCAGATGGAAAAGGGGACCCCCTCTTTGCCTCTAACCAAAGGTTTTGTAAGTTTGTTGTTGTTTTTAATTAGCTAACTGTATAGGGAGGGGCTTACTCTTTAACTTCAGATTTATCATTCACATTGGGCAGTTAGTTTTTCCATTGTCTTAGGGTTGTGGAATTATTCAAAGAGAGCAATTTGAAGAATGTCCAGCCTTTGTGGCTTTTACTGCCAGAGAGAGTGGGTTCTTGTGGTTTTCCATATGTCTGATCTTGTGACTCTTATGATCAGCTGACTTATAGCTTAAAGGTCAGCCTAAACCCAAAATGGCTTTACTTTGGTCAACTTGTCTCCTGAGTCTCCCCTCCCTCCTGCCTCAGTATGAGTCAGTTCTGTATAATTATATCTCTTGGAGTTTTAATTGAATCTCGGGACGAAATATCACCCATGGACAGCACAGGATCCCCCAATCAATTTTACTCAGTTTCCTTTCAGTATAGTCTTTACAATTAAAAGACACACGTAGTGGGGCACCTGGGTGGTTCAGTCAATTAGGCGACCAACTCTTGATTTTGGCTCGGGTCATCATCTCAGAGTCCTGAGATGAAGCCCCAGGCGCGCTCCACGCTGGGTGGGGAGCCTGACTGAGATTCTTTCTCTCCTGCTCCCTTGTCCCTCTCCACCACTTCATGCATACCTGTGCTTTCTCTCTCTTTCTAAAAACAAACAAACAAAACAAAACAAAACAAAACAAAAGACATGTTGAAAGCTGGATCCTGTGATGAGAATACCCAGCTGAAGAGAAAACAACCTTTCTCTTTTTTAAAAAAGATTTTCTTAATTTATTTTATTTAGAGAGAGAGAGAGCACAAGCCAGGGGGTGGGGGGAGGGCAGAAGAAGAGGGAAAGAAGCAGATTCCTGGCTGAGCCTGCAGCCCACCAACGTAAGGCTCAATCTCAGGACCCTGAGATCATGATCTGAGCTAAAACCAAGAGTCTGATGCTTACCTGAGCCACCCAGGTGCCCTGAAATATTCTCTTTTATAGGAATAAATGACCTAATACAGAAAAAAATTGTATTTAGACTAATTTCTGTGATACATGGTATATGCTGATAAAAAACTCATTGTCACTGCAAGTAATTCTTAATGTTTGGATTGAGAGAACAGTATGTGTGGGATATGGCAGATTAAAGAATCAATAGTTTTTCAGAAAACACGAGGTGCTTTACTGGAAAGAAGAACAGAATAATCAAATACACAGAAGCTGAAAAATGTGTAGTATCGAGAAACGAAGCAAGTCTTTTTTATCTATAGTATATTATACTAGGGAAGTGGCAAGAAGGTAAAACATTTGATAAGAGCTTTGAAAGGTGAGCCAAAGAATTCTTAATTTACTCTGTAGGTAACAGGACGTCACTGAAGTTTACTTGAGCAGGGAAGAAACAGAGAATGCATGTTTTATAGAAAATATCTGCAATGACTAAGAAGAAACCTTATTAGAAGAAGGATAATGTATTAGGAAAAGTAAACTCCTATAATAAATACATAGTGTAGTAGCTCAATAATTGTCTTTCTCTTCCATCTAACGGTGCAGGGCACGTATTCCTGGGAGGGCTTAGGAAAGGCGAAGGCTCTGCCCCATTCACAGACACAGGTTACAGTAGCTCTTCCAACTTCAACACATGATTTGCAATGACAGAATAATCATTACTTTCCATCTTCAGGGAAGGTGGGGGGGAGCAAGAAGGAGCACATGTAGAAATTTTTTATGGAAAAAGACATGGAGGTGGCAGACATCACACCCATAAATATTCCATTGAAGAGACCTTAGTCACATGGCCAGATTTAACTGAAGAGAAACTGGAAATTGGGTTGTCTGACTGGGCAGTTACATCCCAGTTGCAACAGGAAAGAAAAAGCATAGCTTTTCCTGGACAACTAGCAGCCTGCACCACATACTAACAGCTCCACTCTTTAAGTCAAAGATTCTCATTAGAGAACAAAGTGAGCCTGGAAAGCCTCCCCGCCACCCCCCCCCACCCTTGGTGACTTCTTTTGATTTGGCCTTTCCAATTGTTTTGTTATTGAAATTATCAGCACTGCTTTCTGATGTCCCCAACCCTACTGTATCTTCTACCTTCTGACCAATTATCATGGTTAGGATAAAATTACATTCTAAGAATCTAATTAAAGGAGGCAGGGAATTTTTGCAGTTAAATACATACTCTGATTTCAACATTTACCAATATGGCAAATTAAATTATTGTATTTACAAATATAACAAATTTCATTATTGTCCCCAAATCCCCCATAAAAGTGTGGGACATTGCATCCCATTTTCCAGCCATTTACAGAAACTTCGTATGGGATGCTGCATGGATACGGCATAGATACCAGGTTTGCCATGAGACTTTCTCTGGCTAATGAAATGTGAGGAGATTTGACAGAATGATTTAAGAGCCATACTGTTTCACAGCGATCTTTCAATCTGGAACCCAGAATGAATATAAGCCAGAGCCACATAAAATACAAAACTGAAGAACATGTAATATGGTAAAAAAATATATATGTGTAAATCTGATGGTGATTTGTTACTACCACATAACCTCACAAAAGCTGACTAATGCATTAGAACAGCTTTCACTCTATCAGGTGGTATCTGGATATTTATTTTCTCTAACATGAATTTCTCCAAACTTAAGATCGTACTCTTTGCTGAATAGAATGAACATTTCATTGAAATAGTATAATATGTACTAAATAGAAAGAATATAGCTGATTTCAGAATAACATAAAAGACTTCTCAAGGGAAAGGAATTCCATCTACTTATTTTTAAAGCATAGAATTCATTCTTCATTATTTCTGTTTATTGTCCAATTCTACTTGCCTTAAACATGGGCAAAAGTCTGAACTTACTGTGTGCTTGCTATTTACAGCTTCCCAGTGCTCTTTATGTGCTGGTTTAATTATGATTTATTTTTCCAATGACTTAGCACTGAAGCACCATAGTTATCTGGATTCACCAACTTTCTTCTGCTCTCATTATTTCTGTCTCACTCTATGTATAATACAGACTGCACCATGTCCTTTTCCTTTGAAACACTGAACAACTCAGTTTCACTCTGCTTCTTTCCACTGTAATCTAGTTCCTACATCTATATTCTCTCTAGTTAAAAAGACCTTGAGCACAATGAGAATGGTCATTTTCTCAATCCTTGTAGTTTCTTCTTGTCTATCACTGGGTCTCCTTTTGTTTTCCTTGCAGGAAATTAACAAACACAGTAAAAATATTTACTTAATGATTCTGCAATGGAAGATGGACTTTCAGTCAACTTATTGCTATTGATGGCTACTGTTTTTGAAAGAGGATAAATATCACCATCTATCTGAATTTTGAATATATCACAAAACACTTAAAATAATTAGTCACTACAGAATAATATAAACAATATCTATGAATGAGAAGGCATTATTAAATAAATCAGTAGCAGACTTATTATTAAGATCGGGTATATTACACAAGCTTAGTATCTTATTGGCAGATTCCTGCATTCAATTAATATAATTTTAATGATCCTAAATTTTCATTCTAACAAATTCTGTATGCTTTCTACTTGGCCATACGTTGCTGATACATAGCTCATTTATTGTATGTGCCAAAAAATAATGATACTCATACATTTAAAATATATATTTCTATAACAGTTTATATAAACAATTATAAGATTATATATATTATATATGCAATATTATATATATGTATAATTAGAATTCTGGAATAGTGCAGATGAAATTGTTAAAAGTGGCTATGTTTGTGTCATAGGAAATAGTTACTTTTTATGCTTATTTATATTTTCTTTATATTTTTTACAAACAATTCTTATTTGAAAACAAAAATGTGTATTTCTGATTTTGTATTAATACAAATTTGGTTTGTCTAAGTTTATAATGTATTTGAGGAATATTTGCTATCCCAAAATTATTTTATATAAATTTTGTGATTTACAACTCATCATCCTATTCCATGAATGTTAAAATAGAGTATGAGAAGAAAATTGAACAATTAATCCACAAACAAGTTTTCCCCCCTTACCTTGGCAAAACTGAGTTTTACCTAAATGATTATGCAAAGATACAGGCTTAGTTCACAGCTTCTAAAGCCAGACTTTTGAAAAAAGTCTCAATTGGTAAAAACAATATTTTGCCCATAATGTACATGTTCAGTTCTAAATCAACATATTCACCACTAAATAAATTATCTTCTTTACATAAACTGTTTTTTTCTCATTAATGTCCACTGATAATTATAATTATAGGTTTTTGTCCCTCTCTCAGCTGTAGCTTTTCACCGATTTTGTCACAGAGCTACTAATAAAACTTCATCTTTTAGGTATATAAATTTTTCCAGTATTCCAAGAAGCTTAAAATTTTTTACTAATTTATTTAATTATGTTAGCAACATTGTTTTACCATCACTGTCATCTAAGAAACATTCTGTATAAGGTATGTTTTAGTTTCCATCTACCCTTCTATTCTGGACAAGTAGAAATATTCGGGATAGGTCAGTCTCCATTATTTGTATATCATGTTATCTCCTCAAACTGCTAATTTAAAAGAATAAGAACAATCCATCTGTATGCATTATTGATACTCATTGGATAACAGTGAGCAAAGTTTTATTTACTCTTTGAAATGATACACACTTCCTTGAGAAACACACACACACACATGCACACACACACACACACACACACACGATCAAAAGAACAAGTCTTCCCCTGAAAATCTTATCTGATAATAAACTTTCCTAATATTTTCCTGCTAAAGATTAATAAACTTCTCTTGAAACTTATATCTAATTTATGTGACTTTAAGGGTCATGCTTTAATAACAATGATGAAACACGATTATTACTTCCTAATGCTGAAATTACAGTTTTTACATTGTAAATTTTTCCTGCTATGCGCCCTGTGGCACTAACATCTTTATCACTCCATGTGTTTCTAGTTTTAAAACCTTTACCCCTGCTGTTTGAAAAATATTTCTCATTTTCGTCCCCTATGGAGTACAGAAATCCCTAAAGGCAAAGCCATTAGTGATTTCTCTGCCTTTCCCCAAACACGTATTATGATCACCAGTGCTGCTCCCACTGCCTCATTGGCTTTTGGTAAAGTATGCAAATGAGATGTTCAAAATACACACTTTTTGCAACTGTGCAAGTTCATACTGATTTATAAAATGGGCAGGCTATTAAAGTGACTGAAAATGTCAGCAAGATTTATGCATGGGTGACAAATTGTATTGGAAATGTTCATTTTTAACATGCTGCCCTGGTTTTTTTTTTTTTTTTAAACAACCTAGATATTCCCTGTGATACATTTGTTTTAAGGCCATTTTTTTCCTCCCCAAACATACTTTTGACAGTGACTTTTAGACTGGAAAAATAAACAATGCTACTTCACAATCATACAAATTGTATTTTATCACAGAAAGCAGTACTTGGAAGATATAATAAATTTCCTTTTGACACCCATTTTCCCTATGTACCATTAGTCCACTACGGTTAAATAGTTTCCTTTTATAACAGATAACTTGAGTTGCATGCATAAATATTTCATCTAAGATATAAAATTATGTAACCATCAAAACAATTACCTAGTCACCTCTGAGGAAAATATTTTGTTTATATTAAAAATGCACAATGTAGGGAACAAAAGATAGGAGTGACAGCTGACATATATCTTCTGGAGTTTATGATCCCATCTTTGGAAAATCCCATGTTAAAAATGGTTTAGGCGATATTCATATGACACTCCTCTGTTTGTGAATTTGCTCCAGAATGCTCCAGCTCTTTCTGATGTTGAAATAGGCAACTGTAGCACTCTTACCAGTCGAAGTGTGGTCTTTGAGCAGACATCTTGCTATTTTATATCTCTGGACGACGGCCATTCATTCACTGAAGGAAGCAAAAGAATAGGAAAAATAATACTGGAGCCAATTTATGCACGTCATTTAAGAAATTAACTAGACCATCCGGGCAGACCACAGGACATGTACACACGGCAGAAATAACACAAGTAAAAATGTGATGTATCACAGTTAGAGAAGAATGGATTATAGAAATCAGATGCAGTAAATGAAGAACTGCCTATGATTAATTTTACAAAGAACATCTTATCAGCAGTATTATGTAGTCTCTTTAGTTGGAAAAGTTTTGTGTAAGAATTCTAATTCTACTTTTTATATTCAGATCAGTTTGCACCAATACTATTATTGCAACTGATTTTCCTAATTAGTTCATTAAGTTGCATAACAATTGGTTTACAACTAACAACTCTTCTTGATGTTAAAATGGTGAAGATAAAATTGATTTAAAGCCTACTTCTGATCATTCATTCTTACACATTCATATGTCCTGGTGTTTGATGAAGCTCTCCTTACATGACTGCCAGCCTCTCTGCCCTGTTTTCACTTAAGTGTCATGGCTATGTTCTTGCTTATTAAAAAGCGTTAGTGTTATGCATTGTACTGAAAAAATCCGAACACTCTTAAAAGGAAAAAGAAGCAACGAAAAAACATCTGCTTTTCATCAAGGGGTGCCATCTTATAGCTTATACGAAAACGGAAGTTTGAAGAGAAAGCAATAGGAGTTATGAATAAGCTAAGATTTCTATAGGTGAAGATGCAGCTAGAAAAGACTGGAGAAATTGTTTTATTTACTTTTTTGCTGTTGTTTTTACCTAAAAACTTTAATTTATCACTTAAATAAAATAAATACCATGTGTAAGATATTCTTTGTTCACATATTTTCTGTTTAAAAGAAATACATATTTTATATTGATTTTGAAATAACCTTGTAACAATATTTTCCTCTAGATTTTTAACTTTGCTTCTATAACTGTTGGGGCCATCAGTCTCCTCACAACAGTAAGAGTTTGCCTTCAAGTTATCATCAAGAAGCACGCTTTCCTGACTGACAGTCATTCCCACAGAAACATCTTTACCCCAGAGGATACAAGTGGAAACATTCAAAGAAGAACAGAGCATACGTTTAAGAACATCTGGTACAACAACAAGAAAATCTGTCTATGAGACAAGCAAAGTCCATCTCCTTTCCTGGCCCCTGCATTGAGATGCATCAGAGGAGTAATTTACTACAAGTGGTTCAATCAGGAATTTAACTCAGAAAGTCTAGGGTTAACTTAAAAGATAAAAAAAAAAAAAACATATATACTTGCTTATATAGGTAATATACACATGTGTAAATAGAATAACATAGATATAATGTTTAAAAAAACAGTATTTTGAAATCTCATTTGATTTTGTCATCATCCTTAAAGATTAAATAAAATTGAATTAAAACTCCATAATGCATGTTGATGAATATAAGTGGGGCCTTTACTTTGCATTCAGAGTCCAGAGTGCTAACCATTACACGATGGAACTTTACTGGCATTCAAATGGCTAAATACATCTTCTATACAATTGGAAATGTCACTACACAAATGTGTTGACTTTCCCCACCAGACAGCTCATGATTTATTTCTCTAGTAATAACTCCTTAGCAGCAGATCAAAAATAGACTGGGTTAGTTGAAGAAACATTAATTGAGCATCTAATAAATTCTAGATAATTGAGGTAAGCTGTAGGAGTACAATGATTGAAAAGGCATGTTTCCCACCTGTGAGGGGGTAAAGTATAATGACAATGGATAGAGGGACTAGACTATCACTTAAGATAGAGTTCCACTGCCAATAGAGTCGTTTATTGGGGGTGGAAGGAATGGGGATGCTACCAAGAGTTAGAATTTTGGTGTTATCCTTTTCTCAATGAAGGGTAGTCTCTTGCATAAATTGATGAATCTCAAATGCGAAAATCTATTTTACTTAAACTATTTCTATGTTTCAAAATATACAAGCCTTATACAACCTATCCACAAACAATACAGGCAAACTTTTAATTTCTCCAAAAATAATTCCTAGATAAACAGGCCTTTTAACTAAGTCCTCTCCCACCCCACTTAGATCATTCTCATTTATCTTTTGAAATCTCAGCCTTGATGTTATTGGACAGTAAAAAGGCTGCAATGGGACCCCTGTCAAAAGACAATTTTCTTCCTTGAATGATAAGCAATGGAACATGTAAGAACAAAAAGCCAACTGATTAATGGCATGCAATTCATCTACAATTATCTTGCCCATGTTACACAGTCATTGTATAGATTGGACTAGATCATTAAATTATGTGACAGCAATCAGCCATCTAACTTTAAAAGAGGTGGGAAGAGCCAATTTAAAAACTTAATATCTCAGGATGATACAGTAGCCTGAGAAAACCAGCCAATTTAGAGAAAATTACCATATGTACCAACCAGAATGATAGATGTGAGCCTTAGTTAAGCATTTGTCCCTGTGCTGATGATGTTTAGGATTCAGTAAAGAACTCTGCGCTCCTTCAATATGTGTTTAAGCAGGGTGGTGATCCAGGGCAGTAAACACTTAGAAAAGTGAAATACAGACTTTAGGAGGAAATACGTTTTCCTGGTAACATTCCACTCTCTGTAAATTTACTGGAAATTTGGAACCATGTTCTGAGATGTGAAGATCAAGGTTCTACTGTGTTCTTCTATGTTTAATACTCAGTTGTGCCTCACATGTATTGCATCTTTATTTGATATACTTATGTATTAGATATGCATTCTATAAAACCCGAGGCATGAGGTTCTCATTCAAAATGGGATTGAGGACTTTAAATAACAATGGAAAGGTCCAATGTGAATTACTCCCATAATTATAATGTAACTAGTATTGCAGTCAGAAGATATGAAAGTAGCCAAGTGAAATGTTAGGAAAGTAAAACATATGTATCCCTGTCTCATTCTTTTAGTTAAACATTATTGAAAGCATAATTTGTGCAAAACGGTAGCAGGCACGAGGGACCCAAGGAAATTGGGACCTAAAAGATCTCAGAATCCAGTGGGGTGAGAGAGTCTATAATTACATTTGACTTGGACAAATGCTATACTAAGGGGAAGAGCATACTGGGAGCAACATGATGGGAGAGAGCACACTGCAGGGAAATCTAGCACAGGTCATCATCACAAAGAACGACATCATGACATCATATCAGAGTTTAATGAAGCCAATTAGGAGTTCTCTTAAATTAATAGAGAATAATTTTCAATGCATGCTGTCTTAGTCAGCTCAGACTGCCATAACAACACTGGGGGGTTTAAAGAACAGAATTTATCTTTTACAGTTCTAGAGGCTGGGAAGTCCAACATCAAAGTGCTGGCTCATTTGGTTCCCTGGTGAGGGCCCTCTTTCTGGCTTGCAAATGGCCAGCTTCTCACTGTGTCCTCATATACATCTTCTTATAAGGGGCCCCACCCTCATGACCTGATCTAATTACCTCCCAAAGACCCCATCTCCATCATACTGGCAGTTAGGGCTTTGACACAGGAATTTCAGGTAGACACATTCAGTCCATAACACATACTCATCTCACACAAACCTGTTGTGTTTTTATTCAATATCTATGATAATTTCCTTATATGTAAAGTGACTACTTTTCCTTTGCTTCAGATATACACTTGATTCTATGTTGAATGCTTATCGTCAAATCATGACACTGAATTAATGGATATCAGGGAAGTTTTTTGAGCAGTGTTAAGGGTTAGCAAGTATTTCATTTCCCGTAACTGCACAACATAACCAAGATCATCTGGATTGATGGACAATTTCTGCCCTCTCCTTGTGAAAATCAAGTTGATTATATGGCCCAATTGTGGATGTGGTGTTAGTGGGAACTGAGCAAATGTGACTTTTAATGATATTATTTTATTTTGAATCACTCTGACACTGTGAAGGAATCATATGCTGATTTTTTTCTCCTTTATAATGAGAAGAAAATCTTCTTTGTAGAACTTCTATCTTTCGAGCATAAGTAGTTGGTAACTACTTCAAAATCATGGCTACTCTTTTTTCTAAAACTCGAAGAACTCCAAATCCAGATGACAGATCCATATGAACATAACCCTATAAATTTCAGGATGGTTCTTATTTGGTGCTGCATGGTAGGAACATTTGAGGTCACATATTTTTGTTTTTGTCACTTTATTAAAGCCTGTCCATCTTTATGTAGATGCTCTCATGAAATAACTTTTTAAAATTAATTAATTAACTTATTTATTTATTTTTAAAGATTTTACTTATTTATTTGAGAGAAATGTGTGAGTGAACAGGGGGAGGAGCAGAGGGAGAGGGATAAGCAGACTCTGCGCTGAGCACAGAGATCAACATGGGGCTGGATCCCAGGCCCCGGAGATCATGGCCTGAGCTGAAATCAAGAGTGGAACGCTTAACTCTCTGAGCCACCCAGGTGCCCCTATTTTTTAATATATTTATTTGAGACAGAGAGAGAGAGAGAGAGAGAAAGCATGTACAGGGGAGGGAAAGGGACAAGCAGACTCTGTGCTGAGTGTGGAGCCAAGGATACAGGGCTGGATCCCACAACCCCAAGATCATGACCTGAGCCCAAACTAAGAGTCAGATGCTTAGACTGGGCCACCGAGGCACCCCATAATGAAATAACTTTTAAATGATCCATGAGACTGTAAGCCTAACATTCTTCCATTTATACCTACTGCTTTTTAATGAATTAAATCAGGTGAATTTTTAGCCTAATGATAATACTGATAATAACAGTAATAACATCGTTCACAATGTATTGAAACTTTAAATCATGTGTCAACTATTCTTCTAAGTGTATCACATGAACCCTTTCCCTTTGTCCTAGCAATAATCTTATTTATTTCACTGAGGCAGAAAGAGCTAAGCAATTTCCATAAGATTATAAAAGTAAAAAGAGGAAAGGGTATGGATTGAACACAGGTAATCTGACACCATAGATAATTCCCAATAATCATTCCCATAGTAGTTGGTAACTGACTCAAAATCACAATTGCTCATTTTCTTTCTTTTTTTAAGATTTTATTTATTTATTTGAGAAAGAGACAGAGATAGCGAGAGAGAGCATGAGCAGGGAGGGGAGGGAGAAGCAGGCTCCCCACTCAGCGGGGAGCTCAATGCAGGGCTCGATCCTAGGACCCCAGGATCATGTCCTGAGCCGAAGGCAGACACTTAACCGACTGAGCCACCCAGGCACCCACAGTTGCTCATTTTCTTAAAACTGAAAAAAATCAAAGCCTAGAAAACAGACTAAATAAATACAGTATGAAAATAAATTTATGACTCTCTGGATGATTCTCAAGACATCACACCAAGCCTAAAGCCTTTAGAGTTCCGGGAACCCTCTTTAAGAAAAAAGGCACACAATTATGAATACATAAATATTTATTTAGAATGAAAAACCACACCAAAATAACATTTTTTTAAATGTTGAATATGGTAAATAACACAAAATCTTGAAAAATATTACTTCTACCAGTTGACTTCTGGCCCATCTCTGTAATATATTTCCCCTATATTTTGGGTTGGTACTTTCTTTAATCATCTTTTTACATAACTATAACTTCTTAATTATTCTAATTTTTATACATGAAGAGAGAATTAAATTTTTCCTCTATGATATTTGACTTTTTTTTTTTAATTAGCAGTTTAGAAAAGTTACTTTCAGGATCACAACTCATTAGTGGTAGGAGCATGTGAACTTCTAGGGCTGTTGTCAAATTTGGGGAAATTTCTGTCAGATTTTTTTTAATATGAGCTCTAGATTTGGGGGGAAAAATGTCCATGGAATAGCTTCTGATTTTGGAGATTCTGAACCCTGTTTCTCTTCTACTACCTATATTATTTCAGGGTCAGGTAAGCACAACGCTTGATCATTTTGCAGTGTCACCTCTGAGTGTACACCCTTTAGGTTCTGAGGCATGCAGAGTGGACACAGTGGAAGAAGAGCATATCTGGTGGCATTTCTATACCAGGATGACTAGGAGAAACCAAACACAGAAGGAAAGAATAGCAGCAACTCTCTGCAACCAAACACGGAAGCAAGATTTAGCAAAACAAAATACAGAATGGCAAGATAACTTAAATTTCATATGAACAACAGATCATGTTTGTTGGACATACACTAAAAACTTAATCTGTTGTTACTCTAAAATTCAAGTTTAACTAGTGTCCTGAATTGTATCTGACAACCCTACAGAAACACATCTTTGAAACACAAACATAACCCACTAAACCCCAATTAATGTATCTTCAATCAAACTTCCCCAGAGCAAGATCCCCAAATGGCCTATTTCACCACCACCGGATAAAAGGGAAGTACAATGGAGAGGACCTCAGAGAAGGGATAGACAGCAATTTTAACAAATAAGAGTTAAAATACCCTACTTTTGTAATATTTTGACCATGTATGCAAATAAATGACCACACAGCATATTGTCCATGCCACTATTAGTAACAGGGATTCCTGCAAGTGAAGAGCCCTAAATGCTGCCCTAATAGGATTTGAGGTTAAACTGCCTCAGTTCACTGGATCTATTTAAAAACAACACTACTGGCCCAAGGCCAAGCACTGTGACTATGCCCCAAAACTTCCAAAAAGTTCTACCAACTCAGCCTGTGAATTCTGAATTCCTTACTCTCTGAACATTCATATATTCATATTGTAACACATTACTTCATGCTTATTTGTTTATAATTAAAAGCCTGGTTATTTTCTCTTTCTCACCTAGGTTTCTCTATCATCTATCTATCTATCTATCTATCTATCTATCTATCATCTATCCATCGTGGTTTTTTTCACAACTAGATTTTAAATTCCTCCAAAGCATTGTGAAGGTTTCCCTCCTGCCCTCATTTTTATGTTTCCTACGGTTACTCGAATAAAAAATTTCAGTGGTAAGAAAGAAAGAAAAAATTAGTACAAGAATATATTGTGCTGGGGCGCCTGGGTGGCTCAGTTGGTTAAGCGACTGCCTTCAGCTCAGGTCATGATCCTGGAGTCCTGGGATCGAGTCCCACATCGGACTCCCCGCTTGGCGTAGTGTCTGCTTCTCCCTCTGACCCTCCCCCCTCTCATGCTCTCTCTGTCTCATTCTTTCTCTCTCAAACAAATAAATAAAATCTTTAAAAAATAAAAGAACATATTGTGCTGTTTTTGTATAATTAGAAAGTAGCATAATTTACAAGATATGGCTTCTTGTTTAGGCAACCTGCTGGATATCTCTTCAGCGTGTGAGATAAGCCCACTGGCATGTGATCTTGGAGAAAAGGGAAATATAAAGAGAGAATTGAATAATTCTAGATCATCATAGGAGAAGAATATCTCTACAAGCATCTACGGACAGAAAGGGAGTAAGGGTGAGGGAAAATGTACAGAAGAATTGATTGAGAATGAAGAGCCCAAGTTTTATGTGAAGAGGCCAGAGTTATAAAAAGAGATATAATCAGTGAGATGTTTTCCAAGATAGTAAACTGTACTATATTTCTAGGTATCACAATGAATAATATTGGATTTTAAGGATATTTTATCACTTCACTAAGTTCTTATAACTCTTTCCTACTAAACATTCTTTAGTCAACGTCAAGTGCACATGGTAAATTTGAGTTGGTGGTACTTTGGAAGAATTATTGAGCACGGGTAGTCTATTATAGGGAAAGGTAGATCATTAAAATAGGAAGAACTGGATTTTATTGTAAAGGTGCTACATTCTCTGAAGTAGAATAGATTTTGGACTAGCAAGGTGATTACAAGGCCCATAGTAATCCATAGGAAAACTGATTGAAACTGTATAGTATCTGAAATTCTGATCTAGAACCATAGTTTCTGCATATTTTTCAAATGGGCACAATTGATCAATACATGCTCACTGACATAGCAAATGTCCATTCTCTCTTCCACCTGCTGACCCTCTACCACACATTTCAAATTGTGTGTCTTTTGTCTCTCTTACCTCAGTTAGTTTGGTAAAGCAGGAAGAAAAAGGTCTTTGCTAGCTGTATACCACTTCAGGCAGTGTCTACCTCACAGTGCATTCTATTCCCAACCCTGTTGAGTATCTCTTGTATCTTCACTGCCCTTTATTTATAGAACTTTCAGCTACATGCCCAACACAGGTAAAATGTCAGGCAATGTAAACCATATTTCCCTGCAGCCCTTTGACCATAACATTATAAAGAAAGCACCGTTAATTTATCATGTCCTCCTTGAGTGCCCACAGCTGTTTCACTTAGCAGAGCCCAGGATCCTTCTGTAGAGGGCTTGGAAAATGTGACAAGACTATAAAATGAGAGGGTTGCATCTGGCAATAGCTAAGAATCATTCCAGCTCTAGAATTCTGTGTTTCTGTGACTCCATCCTCCACAGATAAATGTTCACTGGGTGCAGAAGGAAATGGCCACGCTTTACTAGTATTCTCTATTGAGGGCAAGACCATTTGGCAATTTACATAATTAGTGGCAAAATATTTTCAACCTAAGCTCTGATATATGGTATGTTACAATATTCTAAAGCTGAAATGAATTAGTTTTTTAAAAGTCAATTGTGATATTTAGTATCTATGCTCTTTCTTGAGAATTTCTAATTGATGAGGTAAGGGCTAGGATAAAGATGTGTGGAGGGGTTTCTTAAAGCATTATGTGACACCTAGTGAAAAAAAACTTGAAAAGAATAAATATCTTTCTAAGAGTAATTTTATATTTATTGCACTTCATTTAACAAATTATTGCAGGAAACACATAGACAGCATTTTCGCAGTAAAATTATTATACTTAAATGAACTTTTGACAATGTATTAATTACAAGGACATGACCACATTTATTCTGCTGATCCAGTAATTACACGCATTAAAGAAATATTTATCCACAAACCATGCAGTGTACTTCAAAACAGCATTTATTGCCAAATTACATTTCCTGGATATCTGTGCCCTATTTCCAGTTACTAGCGATTTTTTTTTAATTTTAAGAAGAAGAGAGAAGTGAAGAGAAATTTGAAAAATACTGTATAAATAAATGCTTACTGATGTGAAAAGATTAAAATGTAGATCTTTTTAATCATACACCTCAGAAAAATAATTGTGAGACACCTTAATTCATGTGTTTCAGATAGAAGGAGGATAACAACAATCATAATATTTCAAGTTCCTTCTTTTTCCCTTGCCTATCTGTAGTAATAAATAAAAACATAACACATTTTAAGAAAAATATGACTTCACACAATAGGAGGAAAATTAATATAGATGACATCTGTCTTAAAGATGCAATATGCAATTTGAAGAAGAGCTTGAAAACTTTTATGAAATATTGGCAATTGTTTACAATACAATCAGAATCGTTCTACCCCTGTAGCAATCCAGATACAAACATGTTCACTTTCACTTTGTGTTCTTTTTTTTTAAGCATAAATATTGGCTTTTTTTTTAAAGATTTTATTTATTTGACAGAGAGAGACACAGCAAGAAAGGGAACACAAGCAGGGGGAGAGGGAGAGGGAGAAGCAGGCCTCCCGCTGAGCAGGGAGCCCGATGTGGGGCTCAATCCCAGGACCATGGGATCATGACCTGAGCCAAAGGCAGATGCTTAATGACTGAGCCACCCAGGTGCCCCAAATATTGGCTTTTTATTAAAAGGAAAGTCCATTTAGATACTCTGACCACACATTGATATAGTCTCTGTTCAGTTTAACTAATCTTTTTGAGTAATCATAATATTGTAGGTTCTATGCTAAATAACAAAGACACAAAGATTAATTAGCAGGTTAAAAATTAAGAGGAAGCAGAATCAATACATTGCTAAGCCTTTTCACCGTTTTTATCTTTCAAGTTTTTATTTAAATTATAGCTAGTTAACAAATAGTGTAATATTAGTTTCAGGAGTAGAATTCAGTTACATAGAACACCCATCACCCATTTAGTCCCTCCCTCTGCCCACCTCCCCTTCATCAACCCTCAGTTTGTTCTCTATAGTTAAGAGTCTCTTATGGTTTGACTCCCTCTCTTTCCCCCCCCTTTTTTCCTTCCCCTATATTCATCTGTTTTGTTTCTTAAATTCTACATATGAGTGAAATCATATGGTATTTGTCATTCTCTGACTGACTTATTTCACTTAGCATAATACACTCTAACTCCATCTAGCCCCCAAATATATAAAGTAATTAATAACGAACATAAAGAAGCTCAGTGACAATAATACAATAATATTAGAGGACTTTAACACCCCACTTACATCAATGGACAGATCATCTAAGCAGAAAATCAACAAGGAAACAATGGCTTTGAATGACACACTGGACCAGATGAACTTAACAGATATATTCAGAACATTTCATCCTAAAGCAGCAGAATACACATTCTTTTTGAGTGCACGAGGGAGATTCTCCAGAATAGATCACATACTGGGTCACAAACTAGGCCTCAATAAATACAAAAAGACTGAGATCATACCATGTGTATTTTCCAACTACAACACTATGAAACTTGAAGTCAACCACAAGAAAATCTTGGAAAAACCACAAATACATGGAGGTTAAAGAACATCCTACTAAAGAATGAAGGTTAGGGTGCCTGGGTGGCTCAGATGGTTAAGCATCTGCCTTCAGCTCAGGTCATGATCCCAGGGTCCCAGGATCACATCCTGCATCGGGCTCCCTGCTTCTTGGGAGCCTGATTCTCCCTCTGCCTCTCTCTCTCTCTCTCTCTCTGTCTCTCATGAATAAATAAATAAAATCTTTAAAAAAAAAGAATGAATGGGTTAACCAGGAAATTAAAGAAAATTTTTAAAAAACTATGTGGAAACAAATGAAAATGCAAACACAATGGTCCAAAACCTTTGGGATGCAGCAAAGGCGGTCCTAGGAGGGAAGTATATAGCAATACAGGCATACCTCAAGAAGAAAGAAAAACCTCAAATATACATACTAACCTTACACCCAAAGGAGGTAAAAAAGAACAGCAAATGAAGCCTAAAGCCAGCAAAAGAAGGGAAATAATAAAGATTAGAGCAGAAATAAATGATATGAAAACAAAAAACCCAGTAGAACAGATCAATAAAATTAGGAGCTGGTTCTTTGAAAGTATTAATAAAACTGATACACCCATAGCCAGACTTACAAAAAGAAAAGAGAAAGGACCCAAATAAAATCATGAATGAGAGAGTAGAGATCACAACCAACACCACAGAAATACAAAAAAATTATAAGAGAATCTTATGAAAAATTATATACCAACAAATTGGGCAATCTGGAAGAAATGGATAAATTCCTAAAAACATACACACTACCTAAACTGAAATAAGAAAAAATAGAAAATTTGAACAGACTGATATCCAGCAAAGAAATTGAATCAGTAATAAAAAATCTCCCAACAAAAGTCCAGGGTCAGATGGCTTCCCAGGGGAATTCTACCAAACATTTAAAGAAGAATTAATACCATTCTTCTCAAACTGTCCCAAAAAATAGAAATGGAAGGAAAGCCTCCAAACTCCTTCAATGAGGTCAGCATTACCTTGACTCTAAAAACCAAAGACCCCACTAAATAGGAGAATTACAGGCCAATATCCCTGATGAAAATGGATGCAAAAATTCTCAACAAAATACTAGCAATTCAAATCCAACGGTATATTCAAATAAGTATTCACCATAATCAAGTGGGATTTATTCTTGTGCTGCAAGTGTGGTTCAATATTCACAAATCAAGTAGTGTGATACACCACATTAATAAAAGAAAGGATAAGAACCATCTGATCCTCTTGATAGATGCAGAAAAAGCTTTTGACAAAGTACTGCATACATTCTTGATAAAAACCCTCAGCATCATAAAGGCCATATATGAAACTCCCACAGCTAATATCATCCTCAATGGGGAAAAAACAAAACAAAACAAAAAAAAACAGTTTTTCTTTCCAGTCAGGAACAAGACAGAAAAAAACAGCTTTTTCTTTACGGTCAGGAACAAGACAGTACAGTGTCTCTCCCTTACTTGGGATGTTGTAAAGAGTAGTTGAAGGAAAGAGGGATGGATATTCCTTCCTTAAGATGCTATAGCTGGTGAGAGACATAATGCATTCTGAATTGAAGAACTAGCCCATTAAACTTAACCAAAAAGGCTGTTTCTCCCCCAATGTCATATTTTATTATGTTTACCAAATAATGGAAACATATCTCTCTATAAAGGCATCTGGAGCTCTCATAGTACATTCATCCTTCCACCTTCTGTCTATAAAAGAGCAAGAGATTTCCAAATTTTTGAGTATCCTAAACATAGCACTTAGAGATTTTAAGCCCTTGGGTATTTCACAGAAAATTGCAGAATCAACCTCAAATTTCCTATGAAAAGAAAACCCACAATCTCTTCTAGTTCCTCATTCCAGGTAAAAAAGGAGAAAATGTTATTAAAAGTTTAACACTTAGTGTGTAAATTAATAATAATAATAATAATAATAGTAATTAAATCAGGAAAACTAGGAAGGAAAGCTTATCTTTGAATGCCTTATTTGAGCTAACATTTTATATACATTAAGTCATATTATACTCTTAACTTCTTTTTTCATGGAGTTAATAGAAAAATACACATCTAAATATGAAGATTACAACTATTATAATATATGTCACAATCTGATTGAGTTTGAGGGGATCCTTAAAACATGAAAAATTGACATGTTTTTTTTCACAAAGTTTTAAGAAATTAAAACACATCATGAAATTCATGTGTGTCCTTAATAGGCAGTGTATCTACTGATCCTAAATGCCTATATCAATTCCTAGAAGCAACTGGTACCACTTACTACTGATGAAGTAGCAGAGAGCTCTTTCTCAAATACCTATAAGAGACAGGCATGTAGTATTTTGGGTGATGGGGGTCAACATTTGCAATTACTAACCTTTGCTAAGTGCATCAGACTCTTCAATGTAAGGAAACATAACACCTTATTTGTTTGTGGTGAGATCGCATCAACACATGGCAGAAGACAAAGTACATATGAATGAGGCAGTTAAAAGGCCCATACACAGAGCAGGGTACCTCAATTCTCATTCTTTCTGCTGTGGGAACACAAGTAAAGTTGGGCTAGATGATCTCTAAATACTTTTTAGATCTCTAAATACTTGATACTTTTTAGCTCTAAATCCAATGAAGATATTTCATAAATTACAAAACACTCCTTAAATGTAAGCATGCATATTTTTTAAAAGCTAACTTGTAGATGTAAGAAACAAGAATAGTGTATGCTTTAAGTTATACAGACAATTCCTGCTATAAAATTTAAAGTATTACTCTTAACTAAAACTCAGAAGTGGGCTATTAAAAAAGTATGTCTTAAAAATATTTGTAGGCACATAATATTTTCTTGCTTTGGAGAGAGAATAAAGTAGTGGAACAAAGGAGAAAAATAAAAGGGCTATCACGTCCAGAACTCTTTCTATTAAGATTAGAATACCATTACCCGCCCCCCCACTCTGGCCCAGCCATGCCACCACAACCACCAAATCTAATTAGAATGCCCTCATTGTATTTCTGCCTGAGCTACTATATAATCTGTTTCTACTGCTGGCAGTGATTGAGAAATAATATGAATTAAAGCACGTTAGATCAAATAGATAAATGTAGGTATGGCTAAAAAGGCAAATGAAAGATTGATATAAATTATATTCATTTATTTTTAAATGTTTCATTTTGATAACCAACTTTCTGCAAAATTATGTGTAGATGAACAGCCAGGGAAAAGCAAGAGTTGAAAAGTTGTTTTATAGTCTATTTCTTCTTTACATAACAAATATGCATTTATTATTCCTGAGTCACAACTACTAATATTTTTGGTTTCCAAAGCACTTTGAAAAATTCAGTGACAAATGCTCAGCCTTGACTTTATACACCAAAGTCTTCACTATCTGCCTAAAATCTATTTTTGTGGGTTTTGTGGTTATAGCAATCAGGCTTCCACATCTGGCTATGTCCCAAGAGTCAGAGAATCTGGCCATTAGAAAACAAGACATCCAGCATAAAATCTTTCCTCTGTGCAATTAGATTGGAAAGATATGCTTCCCTTTAAAAAAAAAAATTGTGTTAACTTACGGAGCTTTCAAAGGTTCCTCCTTTCTATCACTTATTTCTCATCATCCATAACAATCAAAGTGAATGTATTCCAAGAACAATAGAATTTTAATAAGATACTGATCACTAATTATACACTACAACAACAGACACAAAGGAAAGCACATATTAATATATGTTTAAAGTATGATAAAATTTAATACCAATGCTTGAAAAAAGAAACACTATAATGGGGTGCCTGGGTGGCTCATTTAGTTGGGCTTCTGACTCTTGATTTCTGCTCAGGTCAATCTTGGGATTCTTGGGATTGTGGGATAGGTTTGTGGGGCTCTGGGTTGGGTGTGGAGCATGCTTAAGATTTTCTCTCTTCCTCTCCCTCTGTTCTTCCCCCCAGTTTGTGTGCATGCTCTCTCCCTCCCTCTCTCTCTCTAAAAAAAAAAAATAAATAAGTAGAAATCAAAAATAAAATCTAGAAACACTATGAAATACTGGGTGTAAGTTTTATCTGAATTCCATAGCCTACACTCTACCGTTGGTGAAACTCTAAAACCAAAAACAAACAGATTTATGATTTGGGAATTCTGATCATAGGAACAAATCATGAAATGTAAATAAGAAGTTGAAATATTGGAAAGAATGATGAAAACTTGTGTTTTTTTTCACAGTAACTTTTCTCATATCAAAAGTAACTAGTTAGGTGGTAACAGCAGGGGAAAAAAATGAAGCTAAAGTAGCAAAATTTAATAAATAAAACTATTCCCAGAATAATTTTAATAATGTTTGCATAGGACCAATATGTTTTTATAAAAAACAAGTATATTTTAGTAGAAAATAGAATCCAGATTTTTCTAAATCTTAGAAAAAATAAATATATAAAAATAACAATTCTTCTCAAGATTTATAGGTTCGATGTGATAGAAGCTATAATTTTAATGGGCCTATTTTGTGGATCTTGACAAGCTAAACCTACAATTTACATAAAAGAAAAACAAAATGTATTTGTGTATGTGTATGGGGTGATGTGTTTCAATGAAAAGAGGTATATACTCTATAAAGCTAAGGTAATTGCAACAGTGAAGTAATAAATCAAGAATCAAAAGACAAACTAGCCCTTATGGCCTAAAGAATGCTAAAGAAGCAAAGTCAGCTTAATCACATTTGAAATATGAGAAAGGTCAATGAAAATGCCAAGAATTTAGTATTAAACAAAATAGCTAGGTATTCTCCTCCCAGCTCTTCCTTTTATTAAATAAATGGACTTTGAATTCCCTAACATTAGTTTTGTGAAAAAATTTAATAATAATAATCAAGGGATAGACTTAAATAAAATAAACACTGGCATGTTTGGAGTGGTTATCTCAAGGTTGGAAGATTATAAATTGGATTATCTTTATGTTGTTCTTTACATATCCTCTTGCATTTTGCAAATGTTTTCCAATGACTATGTTTTCTTTTTATTAAACTAGAAAGAAAGAAAGAAAGAAAGAAAGAAAGAAAGAAAGAAAGAAAGAAAGAAAGAAAGAAAGAAAAAGAAAAGAGAAACTACCTTGAAAAATCCTTCTAAACTGTGTCACCCAGCCCAGTTGGCCATGCACTGTATAACTTACAAAGCTAGAATATCCAATGTTGTAATCCCAAAATTAAGGATTTTATTTGAAATCTTGGCCTTTGGCATATATGATCCCACATTGATATGCTGCAGGTAGTGTCCTCTCTAACAAGTTCTATAATTAGAGAAAATTTATTTAATTCTTCTGATTTCCATGTTTTCATCCTTAAAATGGTCTGATTAAGTGATAATTCATTTCTAACAGAGTATGGAGTTGCTTTTTAAATTTTTTTTCTAAAATATTTATTATTGCTATTTATAATTTGGATATTGCTGCTCATGCTATTAAAGATGATGACAATGATGAAAACTAACCTTTATGGAGCATTTACTATGGGTCAAATAGTGTTCTAAGCAATTTTACAAAATTAACTCATTTAATGAGCACAACACTTGTCTATTTTATAGATTGGAAAACTTGGCATCATTTCCTTTATGCTACTAAGTGGTAGAGCAAAGATATGATCCTAAGTCATTTTGCTCTAAAGCCCAAACTCGAGAGCAAGCCCTAATCAATGACATTGGCCCTAGGCTTGTATCAGGTTTTCTGGCTCTTATTTTATGGCACTTGCACACATAATAAAGTTAACGGAGAAACTACACTCATTGATTCACTTTCAGTGAATTGCAAATACACACCCAGTTAAGTGGATTTCCTGAGTCTATTCTTTTAACTAAATTACTTAAATAGCTAAATAATTTCTAAGAATACTGGAACATTGATCACTAAGCATAATTTTAAGTTTAAATACTATTTTGCTCTTTACTTTTATATGCTATAAAGAGGCTGTAGCTTTTGTTCAGGATAATGCGAGTGTTAATATTTAACACTTTTTTTTTAAGATTTTATTTATTTGACAGAGAGAGACACAGCAAGAGAGGGAACACAAGCAGGGGGAGTGGGAGAGGGAGAAGCAGGCTGCTAAAATGCTGTTACTTGCCAGACATTCTCAAGTATCTGTGCCCTGACTGTGAAATAGCAGTTATTTACATTGGTTTAAAAGTAATAATTAATAAAAGTGGTTGAAGCTATACTAACAGTAATAATGACCAAGAAATCAAACTCTATGTGTGTGTGTGTGTGTGTGTGTGTGTGTGTGTGTGTGTGTGCTTTTGTTTTATATGGAGAAAGAATAATTTCATCCTAAAACTGGGCCAAAATTGGACCAAAATTCTTAAAAGTTTTAAGGATCTCAAAGAGCTTCCATTTATGGGAATTATAACTTCTGACATTTAACTTGTTAGATTTTAAAAACTGAAAAATTATTAAAATCTATATTTACTGAGGGCGCCTGGGTGGCTCAGACGGTTAAGCGTCTGCCTTCTGCTCAGGTCAGGATCCCAGGGTTCTGAGATCGAGTCTCGCATCAGGCTCCTTGATCCTCTCTCTCTCTCTCTCTGTCTCTCATGAATAAATAAGTAAAATCTTTAAAATCTATATTTACTGAATCATTGTAAATAACAATGACAAACGCACTGACTGTTAACATAAAACATCTTGGTATTGTTTTGCAAATAATTTTCACCTCTCAGACTCCAGAGCAAGAACCACTATCCTCACAAGTAAAATGTCAGTTTACTTTAGACTAGGAAAGAGACTAATGAAACAGAAAGCTTGGAAAATGAATTTTATTTGTCTTGGTATATAATACCTACTAAGTAAAAAAGTGACAAAGATGTTAAAATTTTGTCAAAGTTCACTTAATCTTATAGGTTTACATCTTTGGTTTACTGATTAATGCCTTTGACTACTATGTGAAATGTTATGTTTTCCTGCTTTTCCTAATCTGCCCCCAAAGCAATGATACCATATTTTACCAGAATACTTTCCTATGCTTTATGTTAGATTAATTATGCCCTTGGCTATTAAAGAAAAAAATTTCCCCACTTATGGAAGATCTAGGGTTCTTTATAATCACATTACCATCCATGTTTCTTTTGTTAAATGTTTTCTTGTCAATTTGATTAAATAGGTAGCCAGGTACTCTCTTCTTCAGGCACCAATGATACTATCTTAATAAGTGTCCAAATATCTTCTGACAAATATTTTGAGTCTCTCTTCCTCAAGTCAAATCTTAAATATGGAAAAAATTAATAGTTTTGGGGGTGCCTGGGTGGCTCAGTCAGTTAAGCATCTGATTCTTGATTTCAGCTCAGCTCATGATCTCAGGAATGTGAACTCAAGCTTTGTGTCAGTCTCTGTGCTGGATGTGGAGACTGTTTAAGATTCACTATCTGCCTCTGCCTCTCCCCCCACTAAAATAGAGAAAGGAAGAAGAAAGAAAGAAAGAAAGAAAGAAAGAAAGAAAGAAAGAAAGAAAGAAAGAAAGAAAGAAAGAAAGAAAGAGAGAGAGAGAGAGAGAGGGAGGGAGGGAGGGAGGGAGGGAGGGAGGGAGGGAGGGAGGAAGGAAGGAAGGAAGGAAGGAAGGAAGGAAGGAAGGAAGGAAGAGAAAGAAAAAGAAAGAAAGAAAAGAAAGGTTAAAAATAAAAGTTTCAGCATAACTTTAATGCCTACAATTTTCTGTGAAATTTCTCAGAAAGTCCACTGGAAAATTGCAAGGTTTTTGTTCTTTCACCATATAAAAATGAGAAATGCTAACAGTAATTAAGTTTATTTGCTGTATTACTATTGCAAGCATTATATGGGAAAGTCTGTCAAATCAAAAGAGACCAGCCATTTGCTTATGTTAAATTTGTGTATAATTGTTGCTAATATGTATATTTTACAAATTGTATGTATTTCACAAATTCATAACAGTTCCCTGGAGATATGTCAGTGTTATTGCTGGCTATACTATGTTTCACCTGCAGAAACACAAATCAAAATTCTTCTAAAATATTCTCTACCTTGAAAGAGAACCATGGGCTCCTTAGCTCTGGTATTTTGGATTACACTAATAAGTAAACCACAGCCATTAAATCTCTGTCATCTACAATGAGATCTTAATTTAGTACTTTCATGAAGGCTCTGGTAGATGCTTTAGGTTAGAGTTGTGTCTTCAAACACAACTTTTGGGAAATGATTGCATCAGACACTTCAAACTTTTAATACTTCAAGAATAAATTCTCCAAAAAAGCCTTTCGAGCTCACATCAGCAGTAAAACTTTTACACTGTATCAGTGGACTGATGCTTTTCAGAACTCATTTTAGTACAGAAGCAGACACTGATAACCAAAGATCCACCAGATGAAGGCTCCAGTACCTAAGAGTGAACAAGCTGATGAGGGACATTTTATTGTGATTATCTGTCTGGAATACGGTTGATGTTTTAATAACATCCTTTCCTGGATATAAAAGAATACCGTTTCTCTTTCTACTTAAATGACCTTGAACCCACAGCTATGCTTTTATAAACTAAAATTAAATATTTTAAAATTATATCTGATTCTCACTGATCTCCAGAATTTCTTACTAAATCTTCTTACTTTTTATTGCATTGGCAATATAGTTATTTATTTAGGGTCAATAGTAATCTGTCCTACATTTACCAGGACATAATTGAGAGAATCAATTGTACAACAAAGACCCTATCTGGACTTTCATATTTGAGAATTATGCTCATTGATTTTTTTCTTAAGTAGGCTCCATGCCCAGCACAGAGCCCTATGCAGGGCTTGAATTCAGGATTCTGAGACCAAGACCTGAGCTGAGATCAAGAGTCAGATGCTTAACTGACTGAGCCACCCAGGTACCCCAGGACAAAGCACTCTTAAGAAAATAAGATTATGTTTAGAGCCAATGCCAACAAAATCCTTTCAGGGAAATTGACCTGGTACCAGGTTTACCTGGTACCTGGTCTGAAATGGACACAGACTTATAGAGCTTAAAAAAAAAAAAGTCACTTCATGGTAAACCATGAATATTAGCAAATTCGGAGGCATTGCAAAAGGAGGCAACCATCAAAGTTTAAAGTGTAGCTGGTAAAATCTAGTGGAGTTTCTTGGGCTTAGTATTCTTGCCTTGGGAGAGTAAATTATACAGGCTTTTAAAAAATGTGAGATTCCTTATAAAAACTTCCGGAGAGAATTTATGGCTTTAGTAATCTCAATATCTTAATTTTATTACCTTAAGAAATAATCTTCGAGAGTTTACGATCAGAATAGGGGAATTGGTCAAGAAAACTTGTAAGACTTTGAAAGAGGCATAAAACATCACTGGAAATCATGCTCAGAGCACAGTTCCAGATTATGTCCAACTTTAGTTGTGTTTGAGTCATTTTATAATTTGGTAAATTGTTGAAAACAAAGAGTAATGCAAATGATTCATATCCATGCAAAGACAAACAGATTTCATCCAGTGGAGTACAATTAATTGTTGCCCTGTAGATACTGATCAGATTTACATCAATTCATAAATTCATTTCAGCACTCCTCAGCACACAAATATATGCATATATGTGTGTGTATAATGTGTTCTTTGAAATCTCTTTTGAACTAGTTATATCTTACTAATCCCCTCATTAATTAATTAGTTAAATTAAATCTTAAAGATGAAGCCATTAAAAAATAAACAGTTTTAGAGATCATTTATCCAGATGACAGTGGGAGGCAGGAGGGAATGAGGTGTATTTTCAGAAGATAAAATAATATGCGTAAAACCCCTACAGCAGGAGAGAGCAAGATCTAATTCAAGAAACTGGAAGAAGGGCAGGTACTTGGGACAGATAGTATGAGATAAGGCTGGAGAGGGTAGGCAGGATCCTAGAATGTTGAAAACTGCAGGCCTATTTAAGAATTTCTATTTTTATCTCAAAAGAAATGAGATAAATCTAGTAAAGTGCTCTAAAGTGGACATGGGGAGATAGATTTTTAGATAATTAGATTTGATTTCAAAAAGATGGCCTGTACTAGGGAAAATGGACTGGAGAGGAGACTGTTAAAGCAGGCTGCTAGTGAATAAGTGAGATATTACAGAAGCTTGGAAAAAAAGTGGTGATAGTGGAGAGAGAGAGAGAAATGGATTAATTTGAGAGATATTTCTAAAGAAAACAACCTAAATATCCATCAATGGATGAATGGATAAAGAAAATGTGGTACATATAAGCAATGGAATATTATTTAGCCATAGATAATGGGGGGGGCAAAATTGGTGGTTAAAAGATAAAAACTTCCAGTTAGAAAATAAATAAGTCATGTGAATGTAATGTACAGTACAGTAATTATATTTAATAATACTGTGTTGTATATTTGAAAGTTGCTAAGAGAGTAGATTATAAAAGTTCTCATAAAAAAATATTGTAACTATGTGGGATGATGGATGTTAACTAGTCTTACTATGGTAATCATTGCATAAAATGTACAAATATTGAATTATTATGTGGTACACCTTAAATTAATATAATATTATATGTCAATAATATCTCAATAAAAAACTAAGAATCATCCAATCATTATTAATTTTTCTAGTTTCGATATTAATATACTCAAATTTTCTTTATAAAATAATCCACTGATAAATGAGAAAAATTCTATAATTTCAAATATATATAAACACATGTAGATATACATTATTTAATTTACTTGTGGATGTGCATTTGATTTAATATTAGTTTGTTTGACAGTAGGGACGGGGAAAAGAGAGATAAAAAACAACTAACTAGCAAATTACCAACGACAGGAAGCATTTGTTGGCAATATTTTTTTTTACCCAATGTGGGGCTTGAACTCACAACCCTGAGATGGAGACCTGAACTGAGATCAAGAGTCAGAGGCTCAACCGACTGAGCCACCTAGGTGCCTCGCAATGGTTTTAAGAAAAAACGACTGAGGCATTTACAAGATTTTCCATCAACCAGCAGAAAATATACACGTTTATTAGAATATAGAAATGATGTGAATTGTCTTAGTATTTTCTTTTTTTTAAGATTTATTTATTTGAGAAAGAGAGAGAGAGAGAGTGCGGGGAGGGGAGGGGCAGAGGGAGAGGGAGAGGGAGAAAGAAACCCAAGCAGACTCACCTCATGACCCTGAGCCAAAACCAAGAGTCCAGAACTTGACCAACTGCACCATCCAGGTGCCCTGTCTTATTATTCTCTAAGGAGTGTGTGTGTGTGATGGGTATGATGTGTGTGTGTGTGTGTGTGTGTGTGACAGAGAGAGAAAGCTGGGGGGAGTTGAGTGGGGATATGGTGTTGACATTAGTGGGACTTCCAGTCAGTCATGGAGATAGAAAACAGGCTCCAGTTCCCTGTAATTGAAGAAGGTGGGATTGGGAAAGTTGTACTTCTGAGTCATGAACACAGCATTACCCATCACAAAGGAGCTTGAAATAGGAATGCAGCTGGCAGCTTCACTCACCTCTACCACCAACACTTTGATTCACTATTAAAAATACTGAAGAACTCACAGATGTATTTATTTTAGAAGGATAAATACTGAGAACGATTTCATCCTCCATATTTAGAAAATATTTTCATTCCAGTTTCTATGATCTCTGAATAAGGGACAGAGATACTCCAGTATCTCGGAGTAAGGCTGGGTAGGGAGGGACAGGTAGGGGGCTACATGACCAGGCTCATAGAAATCCCTGATGTGGAGAAATGTTATATACAAGATATTAACCAGAGGGAAGGAAACATAACAAATCTACCTTGTTTGTTCTAAATATAGATGAGATATTTTCATAATATTTACAAATCCACCTTGTTTGTCTTAAATGTTATAGATAATCAGACTAAATCCAAATTGAGAGATATTAGGTCTGGATTCTTGAAATATCAATGTTATTAATTTAGAAAATTCTGGGCATCAGTAAATGCAATGTGATTCTCAATTGCATCTTTGAATAAAAACAAAACAAAAACTTTGAAAATACAAAGAAACAACAAAAACTATTACAAAGGACATGATTAGATACTGGGAAGAAACTAAGTATGGGATGCATCTTAGAAAACATAATTGAAACAATGGTAAATTTCCTATTTTAATATATGTGATTATGTAGAAGAATATTCTTGTCCTGAGGAGATGCATGCTAAGGTACTTTTGGAATGACATGATAGAGTGAAAGGAAGATCCACATGGCAAAATGTTAACAACATTCTGGTGAAGAGTTCTTTAAACTTTCCTGTGGGTTTGAAATTTGTTGAGTACTAACTTGGGAAAATAAAATAATTAAAAACCCATGAGAGACTATGGACTCTGAGAAACAAACTGAGGGTTCTAGAGGGGAGGAGGGTGGGGGGATGGGTTAGCCTGGTGATGGGTATTAAAGAGGGCACATATTGAACGGAGCACTGGGTGTTATATGCAAACAATGAACCATGGAACACTACACCAAAAACGAATGATGTAATGTATGGTGATTAACATAACATAAAAAAAATACATTATTTTTTTTTTGGTGCATAGTTGTTTTTAAATAAAGATTAGCACCAGGTGATTTTATACAGTTTTACATACATTGTTTACTTAAAAATAAACCTGAAAGTTAGGTGCTCCTTTATAGATGAAGCAATAGAAGCTCAAGGGAAGCCAAAACTCTAAGTCAGTTCTACATTTCCAGACTCCAATGCCACCCGTCTGTACGCTTTTCAGAAGGAAGGCTATGAGTTGGCAATGATCCTCATGAGCATTTCCTCCACCCTCCCCAGACCCGGCTTACAGAAAGTCTTACTCAAGAATTGTACTTCTAAAAGCCAGAGAATGACTGCCCTCAAAGAAAGAAAATTTGGTTTCATATCTCTATCTTTTCCTAATTCCTAATTCATCATTTTTACTATTTCAAAAAACACTATTCCTCAAGCCCTTTTTACATAAACAAGCAATGTTTTTCAACATCTGACTCAGTTCCTCCCAGAATTTTTAAGAGCATTTTTCCTTAAGTCCTCAACTTCAGGTTTCCTAGTGAGTTTATCTACTAAAATATCAAACAACTCTTTTTCCGGTTTAAACTTCTCTGTGGCCTACCTAATTGATTTCTCGAATGCAGCTAAGAGCCACGTAACCTCTTGTGTCCACCCTGCAGTTATTATTGTGTTATCCATATAGGCCTCCCCTAGGGGGCTGCTCCACCGCTGCTAACATTAGACCCCACTATTCTCTTTCCCAAGGCTTTGCTGTACAGAGCCACTGGTACTGCACAAGTCAGCGCTGTGCAGCCTGCTGCCAGAATGCCTTGTTGCTGCTTTTTTTCTCACCATTTTGTAAATTCTACTATAAAACTGATATATGTACAATCATCACATTTTTTTACTATTTTCAGCATGATGCTATGTATGTGTGTTTCTTCCTCCTTTTTTTTCTTTTTCTTTTAGTACTTATTTTGAAATCGGTTTCTGAAATACAAAGCAGAACACAAGTCATTTTCTAAATTTACTTTCCCCCTATTTTTTTTTAAACAGAGGAATCAGCTTGAATATTACATAATTTTAGAATTCAAGAATATCTACATTTCTCTGAAGACCAGGTCAAATGGGTTCATTCTAAGTCAATGTGGATGGACTGTTGGATATATGGGTGTGAGGATAGGGAGCACCTTAAAGGAAAAGAGAATAGAGTTGGCCCCAAAACAAAGGCTGTGTCCTCCAAGGGTGACTCCTAGTACAGAAGTGATATGGCTCACCCCTATCTCCCCCAGCCCATCGCCTGGGAACTCAGGCCTGACTCCTGAGAGAGAGGTAGAGTAAATGAATAAAACTCATTTCCCTAGAATTCCCATGAACACTGAGAGTGCTATTTCAACACTCGTAGAAGTGCTAATGGCTGAAACAAAGTTGGCGATGGCAAATGAGTGAGATACAGATGATGACAACAGTAGCTGGTAGCAGCTACTCTGGAGATGTCCTAATCTCTTCAGGACAAAAAATGGGTGCTATTGGCCAAGGTATCCATCGTTCGGGCCTCAAGCAATAGCAGCCTTCATTTGACTTCTGTGAACTTAAGCAGCAGCAGTGGAAACATACGCAGATACTGGTGTGATCCCTTTAGTTACTGGGAGTTAATGGAAATATTGTCACAATGGGCCAGTAGAGGAAAAAAAGAAAAGAAAAAAAAATTCCACATGCTGGCAGGAAGAGCAGTTCCTGGAGTAACATATGAGTCCCTGTGGACAACGCAACAATTAATTTAGATAATGAGAACTTCCAGAGTTCCTATATGTTGGGTGGAGGCCCAGGGGTGGGGTAGGGGCAGTCTGACAGAGAAATAGTATGGTTGACTCCAACTCTTATCTTATTATTTCCTCCAGTTGGGATACCTACAGGTATAAATGTCAAGCTTTTACCAGAAAAGGAAAAACAAAAACAAAAACATTTTGTCGTGGGTGCCTGACATCATGCTGTCTTAGCTTGTAATTTCTTCTCAACTAAGACCTGGAATCACACCTTCCTGTGGAGAAATTCTTAGAACTAGCACAAAATGAAACCAATCATCAAACAACTGAGATCCTGGAGATTTGGGGATAAGAGAAGAAAATATAGAACACCTAAGGACAAAACTTGCTGTGAACTGATGAATTTGGTTTTAGATACACCAACTGTAATGGCACCATGCTATTTATTAGTGTATTACATAATTAGGCAAATAAGGCAGAGACCTATGAAATGGAAGATACTACTTGAAAAGAAGGAAAAAAGGATTCCCAGTGTCTACAGCTAGGAAAAGATGACTCATTTCCGAAATAATAATGATATGTATTAGCTCCATTCCATAGGCAATAAAATCTCCCCAGGCATCAGTTCACATCAAGGGCTTCCTAGTGATGCAATGACCAGGCATCTGCCATCAACACCCCAAAAGACTATCAGAAACACAGGCTGGTGAAACAAAGAGAAGATTAGCAAATGGAGACGAATGCTACCTCGACACAGGAGAACAGTATCTGTAAGGTTTTTGTGCATAGTCTTGAATGATTCGAGGGTATGTCTTGAAGACAGGGAATAAATGGGATGGTCAGGGTTTATGACATGAGAGCTTTGGATCACAGACACTGAGACCTGGGTACTGATGAATAAGCTGTCAATCTTGAAAAGTAAGCTGCTTAATTGGTTCACATTACAGGTTTCCTCCTCTATTTGAAAGTAGACAGTTCCTATGAAAACTTTTATAGCAAAAACTCCAGAAAATGGAGAGTATTCCCTCACTTTCTGAAAATTTGCCTCACACCATTTCACTTTTATGAAAGACCTACATTAGTGCCTGTTTTTGTTAATGGAAAGAAATCTGAAGAGGATTTTTGTTTTTACAAAAAAAGCCATTTCCATACTAATGTAAGTTCCTCCCTAGGAACATAATGTATTTCCCCCATTTATTTGGTTTTCTTTTAAAACTTCAAGGATATTTTATCATTTTTTAAATTGAGAATTTGCACTTTTGTTTTCATATTTATTTTATATATTGAGGTTTTTTATAGATTTCATTTTTTTGGTTTTGCTATTTCTTTGTATATGAACTCACTTTTTCCTTTAGTATTTTCTATCTGTACATTCTTGATGTTTAGGAAAGCTACTAATTTTAACTTTGATCTTGTATCAGATATCTTCTAGAACTTTCTCATCCCTTCCCGCTGTTTTTATGTCAATTATCTCATTATCTAGGGAATTTGCTATAGCATCTAGAAATATTACTATATATCAAGAAATAATGATGGTGTCATTTTCCTTTTTCACTTTCTTATCCTAATTTGTCTTCTTGATGTTGAAGTTCCAAAACAATGCTCAAGAGTAGCAGGAACAAGGGACTTACCAGCATCTAAATTATTCACTATTCTCATCTTTTCCTTACTTTCTCTCTTCCCATAATGTAAGAACCTCATTAACCTATTTTCATTTTCCATCCTCCACTTGCTACCACCTATATTTAATTCAAAGAGTTTTGCTTTTAGAAAACTCATCATTTTATCATTATGCACCAAAAATCATTAGTCTTAGTTATGTATTTACTCATCTCTAGTTTTTTTCTCAACCTTTCTTGTGCTCTCTATAGTTAATTATTATTTTTATTATTTTGTCCAACTACCACCTTTAGACTTTCTTTGAGGTACAGCCTCATACAACAAAATTATTGGAGTCTTCACATTTCTGGAAATGTCTGTTTTGCTGTGCCATTTAATGTTAGTTTGACTACATACGAGATCCTAAGTTTAAAATCATTTTCTCTCAAGACTTGAAAGGCATTGCCATTGAGAATTATTCTCTGATTCTTCAGCATTTATACAGATTTAATCTCATTTATGCTTATTTCCCCATATATGATCTAGAAATGTAGTAGGCAAATTTGCATCTTTCTTTGAGGATTTTTTTTTTTTACTTCTATTGTCTTTGCCATCACCCAACCCCTCTCTTTTTCAACAGTAGACATTAACAGACAAACCATATGAAACTTCTCAGAAATGTAAGGACAGTTGGAAGTTACATCAAAGCAAAAGTTAGAATTCTAGATGTCAGCTGTACAGGAGTGACTTAAGTCAGTAGGAAGGGCTGCCTTGCTTGAGTGAAGGGATGAGAAGAGCAGGGTGCCAAATGTTGCATCTTGGGACAATCCCATAGCTGAGAGAAAAGAGCTTTTCCTTTGTACATGTGTTTTGTTTTGTTTTTTAAGATTTTATTTATTTATTTGAGAAAGAGAGAATGAGAGATAGAGAGCCCGAGAGGGAAGAGGGTCAGAGGGAGAAGCAGACTCCCCACTGAGCAGGGAGCCCGATGTGGGACTCGATCCCGGGACTCCAGGATCATGACCTGAGCCGAAGGCAGTCGCTTAACCAACTGAGCCACCCAGGCGCCCTCCTCCTTTGTACATGTGTTAATAGCTGATAATCTTTTCCTCCTCTATCCTGTAGATATAATAATATCCATGTTTGCCTGATCAGGTGAAAAATCCTCTGTAACTAGAGGTACATTGTGTTTGTTTATCCAGCAGCTCATTTTCTCTGAAGTACTTGTTTCATTGACAGCTCTGAGAAGTGCTATTGAAGCTTTCAATCTCAACTTCAATGATTTATTTGGTAATACAAAAGTTTATTTTACTATGACACTATAAAGGCTTTGCACATATGGCTGATAAAGTGGCTTATGTTTTAAATATTTTCCTTGAAATATTAGAGGTATCTGTCAACTTACAGAGCTATATGCAGGAAGTTACTTTCGAATTTAAACATTATCATATACTTTGTATTTGTCCATTTTTGTATTTGTATAAAAATCACTTGTGTTCCATTATCCAGAAATGGATGCTATAGTATTGTGGTACATATATTTCCCATTCTTTTTTTTTTAAGATTTTATTTATTTATTTGAGGGAGAGAGAGA
>NW_027397064.1:80332157-80367469 GCF_003265705.2 Callorhinus ursinus | reverse complement strand
TGTGTGTGTGTGTGTGTGTGTGTGTGTGTGTGTGTGTGTGTGTGTGTGTACACGTACCTTTATCCATTCATTATTGATGGACACTTGGGTTGCTTCCATATCTTGCTATTGTAAATAATGTTGCAATAAAATAGAGGGGCATATATCTTTTCAAATTAGTGTTTTCATATTCTTTGGATAAATACCCAATAGTGGGATTACTGGATCATATGGTAATTCTATTCTTAAATTTTTTTTAGGAAACTCCATACTGTTTTTTTATAGTGGCTGCACCAATTTTCATTCCCACTAATAGTGCATGAGGGTTCCTTTTTCTCTAGATCCTCACTAACACTTGTTATTTCTTGTGTTTTTTATTTTAGCTAATCTGACAAGTGTAGAGTGGTATTTCATTGTGGTTTTAATTTTCATTGCCCTGATAATTAGTGGTCTTGAGCATCTTTCATGTATCTGTTGGCTGTCTTCTTTGGAAAATGTCTACTTGTGTCCTCTACCCATTTTTAAAATAAATGGATCGTTTGGAGTTTTTTGTTTTGTTTTTGTTGTTCTTGTTAAGTTGTATAAGTTCTTTATATGTTTTGGATATTAACCCCTTATTGGATATATCATCTGCAAATATCTTCTCCCATTCAGTAGGTTGCCATTTAATTTTGTTGACGGTTTCCTTCTCTGTGCAAAAGCTTTTTATTTTGGTGTCACTAATAGTTTACTTTTGCTTTTGTTTCCCTTGCCTCAGAAGACATATCTAGAAAAATATTTCTACAGCTGATGAAATTAATGCCTATATTTTCTTCTAGGAATTTCATGGTTTCTTTCTAAAGATTTATGTCTTCAATCCATTTTGAGTTTATTTTTGTGGATGGTATAAGAAAGTGGCCCAGTTTTCCCAACACCGTTTATTGGAGACTTTTTCCCATTGTATATTCTTTCCTCCTTCGTCATAGATTAATTGACCATGTAAGTGTGAGTTTATTTCTGGACTCTTTAATGTTCCATGGATCTATGTGTCTGTTTTTGTGCTAGTGCTATACTGTTTTGATTACTACAGCTTTGTGGTATATTTTGAAATCTGGAATTGTTATACCTCCAGCTTTGTTCAAGTGTTTTTAAACCTGGTTTAAAATTTTTACATGAGTCTTAGATACTGTTAACATGACAGAAAAGGAAGAAATTTTAAGTAGGAAGAAAAGGTGGTGATGGGGGGAAACAGTACTGCCTCTCACCTGCATCCCATCTGTATGTTCTCAGCCATTATGTTCACTCCGTCTAGAGGATTTTTTTCTTATATTCACATATCATAGATAAAATAATAACCATCTCAATGTAACTATTTCGTCTTTGTGAAACTAATTGCAGTGAGAAAATTCTCAGAAAAGTTTGGAAATGACCAGAGATTTCTTACTAGTTTTTTTTTTTTGGAGGAGTGAGGAGGACTGGATTCCCCCCAGAAGCAGACCCCAAGATCAGGAGTTAAGCGTAAGTATTTAATGTGAAAGCTTATCTTAGGGAGAAGAAAAATGGAGAAGTGAGCCAGGGAAGGGAGAGAAGCCAATGAATGTTATGTTACAAAATGGGTTACACTATGGCAACTAGAATCCAACCTTACTAGGGAATTCTGAGAGAGAGTGAAAACCATGCCTCCAAGATACCTTGACAGAGGAGAGAAGGAACTGAGGTCTTTATCTACCCCCTCTTCCTGAATCATTGGTTGAGTGATGCTCTCAGGGGCAATCCCCCCTCACTGCCTTCTTGCCCTATAGATTGGCTGGGCCAAAAGAAAGTCCTTGGGTGGAGGTAAAGGTAAGGGCTACAGGATGCTGTTAGCACGTTATTGGAACAGTGAATACTGAAAGAATGTGAGTGAAGCACCAACAACGTGTGTTACACCAGTCCCTAGAATGCTTGTGTTCATTCTACCTCTCTTTTCTTTTGACAGGTTTTCTTTTATTTTATGTCTGTCCTGTATCCATTCTCTTCTGGAACTGATGGTCAGTTTCTTCTACCAAACCCTGGATAAATGAGGCAATTAGAGTGACTCAACATACTGGACACAGCTATTTTTTCTAGGGTGGGCATTTAACTTAATAAAGGCCAGTAAGAGCCTTCAGGACTGAGGGACTGAGACACATGCTAATAGAGAAGCTCCCATTTTAAGGATACTAGTTAAAAGGGCTAGGTAGGCCAGGTGCTGCTTATGAAGACAAACTGAGAATAAATCTAACACAAGGAAAGAAGAGATGGAGAGAAACAGAGCTATGGTGACATTACTTGTACACCCTAGATCGAGCTATGTCTGAACCAAATCCTAACCCTAGGATTTTGTAATTTCTTGAGGCCATGAACATTCATTCATTCATATTCTCTTTTCCTCAGCTTTAAGATTTCTTTTTCTTATACTAGTTTGAATTGGGTTATTCAGTCATATGCATCCAAATAAATCCTAATGTAAATTTTGTGAGCATTTGGGCAAATGGCTACTTTGCTGAATATTATTTATCTGAATAATACCTAAGTTATATGCAAGAGCCTATAACAATTAGGGGTGAAGCTTAAATAAATAATATGTCAATCTTTTCTGCACATTTAACATTGGAGGTAGAAACATGAAGCGCTAATGTATATTGACTCTCTGGTAAGATACTATATTCAGGTTAAATTCACAAGTTATATAATCTTCACAGAGACTCAAATTTTGTTTGTTCTGAGTCCCAGAGCTAATAAATTGCAGGTGGTGGGATTTGAACCCACTCTTTTTTTTTTTTTTTTTTTTTTTACTTCTTTAGCACCTTCTATCAGGTACCTATGTTTAAGCCTAGTGCTATGGGAAAGAGGGCTATAGGGCTATAAATGAGGAAATCCCAGACCACAAGGTAAATAGAATGGAACAAACACATGAATAAATATCCTCAAAAAATATATACTCCACTCAGTGCCATGTCAGTGTATGGATGCAGATCTTCAAGAGAGGGTCATGTCAGCTGGGAAAGGTTGTATGAAGGGGATGCATTTTAGCAGGATTTTAGTGAGAAGACATGGGGCAAGGTGGACATTTTAGGTAGAGAAGGTAGCCCAGAAGCACAGAGACCAAATTAAATATTGTATGGCGATTCACAGAGAGCAGTTGACAGAACTAGAAAGTATACAGTCATATAGTATTTCCACAACTTTATTTAGTTCTTGCCCACATCTGTAGGCCACCTATACTATCAATTAATAATTTATAAAAAAAATTTGGATCAACCTGCTTGTTTTTGTTAAGCAATAGTATCTGTAAAATCATGTTTGTTGTACCATGTTTTTAAATGTATATTACAATAAATACATAATTACCAAAATATTTAAAAGCTTAACTATTATCTAAAATTACCCCATAGTAGTTTGGTAGCAATGACAAAGGCTTCAGAGCTACCCCGACCTGGTCCATCTCTGAGCTCTGCCCCTTAATTTTGGTGTTGAGTGCTCCATTTCCTCATTTGGAGTGTTGTGAAGATTAGATGAAATAATGTATGTGTGTGACTCACAGTGAAATAAATTGTTTATATCACCACTCTTACCCCTATCCCACCCAGCACAGATGCTGAGGCAGATGCTTTGTTTTGCTGAGCCAGATTAAGAAGTGAGAATGCAATGGGAGAAGAGCTAGAGTTTTCTAAAAAAGGAAAGGATGAGGTAGTGCCTGGGAGAAGAGGAATTTTGGAAGAGCAGACATGTTTAGAGGGCATTTGGGGGCAATTTGATTATGTATACCTCGTAACTGTACACTCTCTTTACAAAAAGCTTCAGTAAAATCTGATTTATTATTATTTTTAGAGTCAGTATATGGAGTGAAAGAAACATAAGAATCAACTAAGGTTGGCCTAAGAATAAGAACAGACAAGTGAAGGCTGCTGGTGACATTTTCAAAGATCAATATGAAAAGAAAAATACATGGACAGGAGAAATCAGGATGGGTAGGAAGTATAAATTCTGGAGGCAGAAAAGTATGAAATCTGTCAGTCTGTTAGTCTAGGCAGGGGTAATAGAAACTTAGCTATGGATGATGTAATAGATAAAAAAAAAAAAAACATGGGGGGGCATGTGAGAACAAATGAAAATAACAATTTGTTGCCAAGCTTTGTTTTGTTGATTATTTTACTCCAGGCTTAGCTCCAAAAAAGACTTACAATGCTTTCATGAAAGTTATGAACAGTATTGACCAAACAATCTACAAACTGAGTTTCTGTACTTTTTAAAAAGAGCTTATATTATCTGATGCTTGAAAAGTTGAAACCAACCCCATAAACCTTCCTTTTCTTTAATCTGAGCTATTATTGATCCAGATTTCCCACTAGTGATATGGACATGCCTATGGGTTAAATGAAAAGCAAGAATAAAAAATAAACCAATGTACACCAGCTTTCTGGTTTTCCAGACGTATCCATGCCTGGTGATGTAGCCAGTGCAGTCTTTAGGTTATTACTCGAAAGTAGTTCAGATTGAGACAAGACACTTTGGAATCTCAGAGTGCCATTTGGCTTTCCTGTATTAATGAGCCAGCTATAGTTAATTTTAATAATAGAAATCTAGGAACACGTGTTAGTGAAACTTTGAAAAATTGTCCCTAAGATCTTGGTGATTAATAACAAATGCTAAGCTTGACCAGTTCCCTTGACATGGAGTGATTCATTATGGATAATGATAAAGTGAGGTATGTCATGTTAGACCACAAAATGGGTAAATGCTAGTCTGATTAAATTATTGTAAGTGATGACTAGACTTAACTAAGCTGACTCATGGATGCTAATAGGTGACATGGCTTCTGCAGTTGCAGTGTGCATTCATTGGACACATGGTAATCCACAGAGTCAAGGGAGGAAAGTGATTTCATCAGTCATACCTTTTCACTGTTAGGAAGAATGTTTAGCATTCAGAAGTTTACTAGCTGTTTACTTGCAGAGTCAAGTGGAGCGATTTTCATATGCTCAGAGCATTTATAACCATCCAGCTTTCAGATATGAGAATGCTTTCATTTTCAGACTACATGCATTCACCTCACAGAGGTCAAGGAACTGGCATTAGGCTGGAGTGTTAGCCTGAGTTTTTTGGAACTTGGTTGAATTTAGTGAACTGATTGTGTATTCACATTTTCTTTGGGGAAAAAAAGGACAATGGGAATAAAAGGAAAATATCCTATTCACTCAAACTCAGATACCACTTACTGAAACTCAGGGATTTAAATAAATGCCTGTAAGTAATGCATTTCAATAATTAGTGATGATTCTCTAGTTTCATGGCATAAAAATACACGCTTATGTCATTAAACAAGATAATTGTTATACACAGTGGTATAAACAAAGATATGAATTCACAATAAGCCAGTGACAATTTCAGTGAGATCTAGAAATTTAGTAAGAAAGAAAAGCACATGTGTTGAGTGTTTACTATATACCATGCCCTGTGCCATTCCCTTTTTCAAAATAGTGAAAACTGAGGTTCAAAAAAATTTAAAGATCTCATAGATTGTAACAAAGCCAGGATTCAAGCTCAAGTCTGTCTCTAAAATTCATATTAATTCTAGAATTCTCAGAATAGAAAGAGCAAATCCCACAATAAATAAGCAAGATGAGGCACTTCGGGGGCAAAAAATAATTCAGTAGACAAACACTCCATTACCAAATATGTTCTAATATACACAAAATATCTTCTAATTAATGTTTCTTCCAAGTATGCATTTTAAAACCATTTCATTTTAAATGTACAATTAGAAATTCAGACCACCGGTGAGCAAAGAATGACATCTTATGGATATGTGTATCTAGCATAATTGATGTTCAAGATGTCACAGAATGACATAATTCAGTCTAGAACATCTTTAATTTTGGTTTTTCAAATGCACACCTCAATTTTCCTTAGCCTCAGGTTTTATTTAAAGGACAATTAGCCTTTGGTAATGTTCAGCTCTGTGCTAAGCAGCATTATTTTTAATGTCCATTCACAAAGAAGACTAAAATCAGAATAATTCTGTGGAAGAGATGAATTAATATTTCCCCATTGGCGAAGGCAAAAACATAATAATAATCCCACACAGAGTCTATGGAAATAGTTACTGTTTCTAACTGAAAACCTGGTTTGTTATGCACTTCAGGACAAATTCTAACAGGCATATGAAGAACAGGTGAAGCTTTTTAAGTTCATTATTTACTATGAGCTCTTAAACGTGCAGTTCATGAGGGGTTATTGGAGCCAGTTACGGAAAGAAGCTCTACCAACAGCTTTCTAATTGAATCTCAAAAGACTGTAATTGTGTTCCACTCTGTAGTCAGCCTCCATTCCATGTGGCTACAGTCGGTTGTAGGTAATCAGATTACTCATGGGCTCCTGCCTGCAGCCTGCGGGAGAGTGCCAAGAGTAAGAAGGCAACGTGTTGTAGGGTTAATGAAGCTTAATATGGTGCCAATATCACACTGAGCCCTTGCCTACAGAGTGAGAAAGGATTATATCCCATGTTAATATGCCATTTGACCCGTGCCAGAGAAGCAGTCTAAATCACTGAATAAGTATGTAAGTCACCACTGAGAAGTGTTTGCCATGCCAGCTCTCATTGCTGTGAAAACAAGTTGTTCCTTAGCTTGTGAATTTTAACTTGGGTGCTCTTTAAAGTACAGTTTCAACATTGGCGCCTAACATCCCTGGAAAGGCCATATCGACAGGAGTCTCTAAATTGGAGCCAATGCAAGGAAACTCACATGCTTTTCTTCAGTTTGATCAAAACTTCCCTGAAGAATAAATCTAAGGTCAATGGTCAATGTACTTAAATTTCTTAACATCCATCAACGATTTCCGTTCTCCAAACTTGCCTTTTACAAAGTTGTTTAGGCCCTCTTAAGCCTTGGGATTCTTACTGCTACTTAAGTTTTTGGCCAAATGACATCCCAAATTATACCTCTGCAAGAAGTGAAGAAAGCACAAAGAATTGATAGAATAACAAAAGTTATTCTAATTTGTACTGCAAAAGCTCAGTCTTATAACAATAGAACAATAGAACCTACAGTCTGAAGTCTCCTTATTCCCCCACAATGTTCTTGACATTTTAGGATGAGAAAGAAGGGACTCTCAATTGTGTAATTAATTCATTGAAGAACAGTTCTCTTAGAAAATTTTGATTATGTTCTTAAATTTATGAATATTAGGGATTAAAAACCAGAATTTAGGATTCTAACTCTAAGCCAAATTCTGTACAATTTTCTACATGTAAATTTAGGTTATTTCAAACTGTTTTTTTAACATTGTTTCCCTAGGTTATAGAACAAAAAGATTAATACAAGTTAAACAGACTCCAGAGAAGAGGTGTAATATTTTGTTAATGTTTTCCTCTTACACTCCCTTTATTTATTTTTTTAGAATAGGAAATACATGTAGAAGGTACAAATTCCAAAAGATGCAAAAGAATATAATATGAAAAGCAAGTATAGCTCCCATTCCTTCCTATAATTAGTTGCTTGTGTATTTTTTCAGAAATATTCTATTAGTATACCTGCATGTATCCATCTTTGTGTTTAGTAGCTATGAGTCTATGTAGGCTTTTATATAAGTATATATCTAAATTCAGTTTTCTGAGTTTACATTTGTAGGGATTTACACTCAGTTTTTCTTTTTTTAAAACAAAATATAACTTAAAGGGCAAAAAATTTGTACAATTTCATGATATTTTACATAACATACAGCCAAATAACTAGATTATTTCCAGAACTTCAGAAGATTCCCTTTGTAGACTCCTAATAAGTAGCTACAAAAAATTCATATTAATAGAATGATATAACTTATGCTTTTTTGGTATCCATATTCCTTCATTCAGCATTATGCCCGTGAATTTATCAATGCCGTTTGTGTAAATAGTTCATTTTTTTCTAAAGACTTTTCTTTAGAGTAGTTTTAGGTTCACAACAAAATTGAAAGGAAGGTACAGAGAGATTTCCCATATACCTCCTGCCCCCACCTCTGTCTGAGCTTCCCCCATTATCAACATGCCCTGCCACACTGATAGTTGTTACAATTGATGAATCTACAGTGAAATATCAATCATAACCTTCTCAAGTTCATACCTTATGTTAGGGTATTTTTCTTTTTGATTTTTCTTAATATTCCATGCCTGTCCTAAAATTAATTGACATTTGGTTGTTTCCAAACTAGGGCTATGATGAATAAAATTATGATTATTATTTTACAAGTCTCTTCTTAGACATTAACACTCATTTCCATCGCTTAATAATCAAGATTGAAATTACTGGGCCATAGAGTATATTTATGTTTACCTTTAGTATATACTGCTAGTTTACCAAAGTGATTATAATAATAAACATCAAACCAGCACTGTGTAAGTGTTTAAATTATCCTACACTCTTGTGAAGACTTGGTGGTGTCCCTTCCTTCAATTTTACCTGTATTGATGGGTCTTGTATAGTTTTAATTTGCATTTCCCTAATTACTAATAATGCTAAACATCTTTTTAAATGTTTATTGAAAATTCGGGTATCTCTTTTATGGAGTGCCTATTTAAATATTTGCCCACTTAAAAATGGATTGCCTTTATTTTTAGGACTACATTATATATTCTACTTTTAAATCCATGGTAAAGTGCATATGTGGCAAATATATTCACCCACTCTGTAGTTTTCCTTTAACTCTTAATGTTCTTTGATAAACAAGCCTTGGTGATTTCTTTTTAAATACTTACTGAAGTACAATAATCTTTACATCTGAAATGTACAACTGATAAGCTTTAAGATATGTTAATAATCATGAAGCCATCACTACAATGTAGATGACAAACACATTCATCACCCCCAAAATTTCCTTTTATATGCCTTAAAATCAATTCTTCCCTCCCTTTACTCACATCCACAGGCCACAATTGATGTGCTTTCTCTCGCTATGTATTAGTGTGCATCTTTTAGAATTTTATATAAAAGGAATTTGTGGAATATATACTTTGTTTGGTTTCTTTGACCTAATGCAGGTTACTTTAAGATTCAGCCATATTAATACATGTAACACTAGTTCTTTCCTTTTTATTTCTGAGTAGTACTCCACAGTATTCCACAATTTGTTTAACCATTCATCTGTTGGACATTTTGTTTCCAGTGTTGACTATTATAAAGGTGCTATGAATAATTATAAACAAGCTTTTGTGTAGAATGAAGCTCATATTTATCATGGGTAAATAGGAGTAAAATGGCTGGGTTGTATGGTAGTTATATGTTTATTTTTTTAACTGCCAATCTGTTTTCCAAAGTAGTTGTGCCACTTTATATTCCAATATGTAGTATATAACAGTTCTATTGCTTCACACTGGTGCTAACACCTAAGATTGGACTTTTTAAAATCCTAGCCATTCTAATGAATATCAAACTATCTTAGCAGGACTTAATTTGCATTCCCTAAATCAATTGGTCTTAAATGTATTTCATGTGCTTATTTGCCATGTGTTATTTTCTTTTAATGAAATGTCTTCAAATTTTCTGTCCATTTTTAGTTGAGCTATATGTGGTCTTGTCTTCTTTTAAGAATTCTTTGCAAATTTTCTACATACAAGCCTTTGTCAGAGATACAATTTGCAAGTATTTTATTCTAGCTGATAGCCTGCTGTTTCACTTTCACAACTGTAGCTTTATTTTCTGTTGTTTTTATTTTTTTAATTTATGTTATTATTTTATTCCAGTATAATTATCATCCAATGTTATATTAGTTTCAGGTATACAATATCGTGATTCAACGATTCTATATATTACTCAGTGCTCACCATGATAAGTGTATTCTTAATCCCCATCACCTACTTCACCCATCCCTGTTCCCCTCTGGTAACCATCAGTTTGTTCTCTATAGTTAAGAGTCTGTTTTCTTGGTTTCTCTTTCTCTCTCTCTCCCTCCCTCAGATGTTCGTACACTGATTTTTATATTCTATGACTTAACTGAATTCATTTATCAGATCTGGTAGTTTTTTGGTGGAGTCTTTAGGGTTTCTGATGTATATAGTATCATGTTATCTGCAAATAGTAACAGTTTTACTTCTTCCTTACCATAAGGTGTGGATTCCTTTTATTTCTTTTTATTGTCTGATTGCTGTGGCTAGGACTTCCAGTACTATGTTGAATAAAAGTGATGAGATTGGATATCCCCATCTTGTTCCTGATCTTAAGGGAAAAGCTATCAACTAGGTTTTCCCCATTGTGTATGATGTTTTCTGTGTGTTCTTCATAAAAGGCCTTTATTATGTTGAGGTGTGTTCCCTCTAATCCCACTTTGTTGAAGGTTTTTATCATAAATGGATTTTGTATTTTGTCAAATGGTATGTCCTGTGTCTGTTGAAATGATCATATGGTTTTTACCCTTTCTCTTATTGATGTGATGTATGATGTTGATTAAGATATTGAACCACCCTTGCATCCCAGGAATAAATTCCACTTGGTGACGGTAAATGATTTTTTTAATGTATTATTGGATTTGGCTTGTTTTTGTTTTCCTTTTTTTTTAATTTAAATTCAATTAGCCAACATATAGTATACCATTAGTTTTTGGTGTAGTGTTCAGTGATTCATTAGTTGTGTATAACATCCAGTGTGCATCACATCATGTGCCCTCCTCAATGCCCATCACCCAGTTACCCAATCGCCCCAAAACCTCCCTTTCCACAACCCTCAATTTGTTTCCCAGAGTCAAGAGTCTCTAATGGTTTGGCACCCTCTCTGATTTCTTCCCATTCAGTTTTCCCTCCTTTCCCCTATGATCCTCTGCACTATTTCTTATATTCCACATATGAGTGAAACCGTATGATAATTGTCTTTTTCTGATTGTCTTATTTCAGTTAGCATAAAACCCTCCAGTTCTATCCATGTTGATGTAAATGGTGGGTATTCATCCTTTCTGACGGCTGAGTAATATTCCATTGTATATATGAGCCACATCTTTATCCATTCATCTGTTGAAAGACATCTCAGCTCCTTCCACAGTTTGGCTATTGTGAACATTGCTGCTATGAACATTGCGATGCAGGTGTCCCTTCTTTTTACTGCATTTGTATCTTTGGGGTAAATACCTAGTAGTGCAATTGCTGGGTGTAGGGTAGCTCTATTTTTAACTTCCTGAGTAACCTCCATACTGTTTTCCAGAGTGGCTGTACCAGCTTGCATTCCCACCAACAGTGTAAGAGGGTTCCTCTTTCTTCACATCCTTGCCGACATTTGTTGTTCCCTGTCTTGTTAATTTTAGCCATTCTAACTGGTGTAAGGTGGTCTCTCATTGTGGTTTTGATTTGTATTTCCCTGATGACAAGTGATGTGGAGCATTTTTTCATGTGTCTGTTGGCCATTTGTATGTCGTCTTTGGAGAAGTATCTGTTCATGTCTTCTGCCTATTTCTTGACTTGGATTTTTTGTTTTTGGGGTGTTGAATTTGATAAATTCTTTATAGATCTTGGATACCAGCCCTTTATCTGTTATATCATTTGCAAATATCTTCTCCAATTCCATAGGTTGCCTTTTAGTTTGGTTGACTGTTTCCCTTGCCTGTAGAGTTTTTTAAATTGATGAAGTCCCAATAGTTCATTTTTGCTTTTGTTTCCCTTGCCTTTAGAGATGTGTTTTGCAAGAAGTTGCTGTACCTGAGACCAAAGAGTTTACTGCCTGTGTTCTCTGCTAGGTTTTTGTTGAAAATTTTTGTATCTGTGTTCATCAGAGATATTGACTTGTAGTTCTCTTTTTAATGTCTTTATCTGGCTTTGGTATCAGGGTAAAACTGGCCTCATGGAATAAATTTGGAAATTTTCCTTCCTCTTCTAATTTTTAGAATAGTTTGAGAATAGGTGTTAACTCTTCTTTAAATGTTTGGTAGAATTTATCTGTAAAGCCATCTGGTCCTGGACTTTTTTTGTTGGGAGTTGTTTGATTACTGATTTAATTTCATGGCTGGTAATCAGTCTGTGCAAATTTTCTATTTCTTCCTTCTTCAGTTTTGATTAGTTATATATTTCTAGGAATTTATCCATTTCTTCTATGCTGTCCAATTTGTTGGCATATAATTTTTCATAATTCTCATACAATTGTATTTCATTTGTGAATTTTGAGCCCTTTTTTCTTTTTCTTTTCTTTCTTTTTTTTTTTTTGTGAGTCTGGCTAGAGGCTTATCAATTTTGTTGATCTTTTTAAAGAAACAGTTCCTGGTTTCATTGATCTGTTCTATTGTTTTTTTTAGTTTCTATGTCATTTATTTCTGCTCTAAGTTTATTGTTTCCTTTGTTCTGTTGGTTTTGGGTTTCATTTGTTCATTTGTTCTAGCTCCTTAGGTTGTTTATTTGAAAATTTTCTTGCATGTTGAAGTAGGTTTCTATTGCTACAAATTTCCCTCTTTGAACACCTTTTGTTGTATCCTAAAGATTTTGGGTCATTGTGTTTTCATTTTTATTGTAATTTTTGGGTTCTTTGATTTCTTGGTTGATCCATTCATTGTTTAATAGCATGTTATTTCACCTCCATAAATTCATGCTCTTTCCAGATATTTACTTGTGGCTGATTTCAAGTTTCATAGTGTTGTGATGAGAAAAAATGCATGGTATGACTTCAACATTTTTGAATTTGTTGAGACTTGTTTTGTGGCCCAATATGTAGCCTATTCTGGAGAATGTTCCATGTGCACTTGAGAAGAATGTGTATTCTGCTGTTTTAAGATGGAATGTTCTGAATATATCTGTTAAGTCCATCTGGTCCAGCGTATCACTCCAAGCCACTGTTTTCTTGTTGATTTTCTGTTTGGATGATCTGTCCATTGATGTAAATGCGGTGTTAAAGTCCCCTACTATTATTGTATTACTATTGATTAGTTCCTTTATGTTTACTATTAACTTTTATTTATTTGGGTGCTCCCATGTTGGGTGCATAATATTTACAATTGTTATATCTTTTTGTTGGGTTGTCCCCTTTATTATTATATAGTGTCCTCCTTGGTCTCTTGTTGCAGTCTTTGTTTTAAAGCCTATTTTGTTCAGTTGAAATACTGCTACCTCGGCTTTGTTTTGACAACCATTTGCATGATAAATATTTCTTCATTCCTTTACTTAAAATCTATAGGTGTTTTTAGGTCTGAAATGAATCTCTCATAGACAGTATATAGATAGCTCTTGGGTTTTTTGGTCTACTCTGTTCTCTGTTATATCTTTTGATTGGAGCATTTAGTCTGTTCACATTCAAAGTAATTATTGGGGAATGCCTGGGTGGCTAAGTCAGTTAAGCATCTGCCTTCAGCTCAGGTCATGACCTCGGGGTCCTGGGATTGTCCCACATTGGGCTCCTTGCTCAGTGGGAAGCCTGTGTCTCCCTCTGCCTGCTCTGCCTGCTACTCCCCCTGCTTGTGTTCTCTCAGACAAATAAATAAAACCTTTAAATAAACAAAGTAATTATTGATAGATACATATGATATATGTATTCATTGACATTTTTGTTACCTGTGGTTTGTTTTTGTAGTTTTTCTCTGATCCTTCTCTTGCTCTTTTTCATGGTTTGTTGGCTTTCTTTTGTAATACACTTGGATTCCTTTCTCTTTATTTTTTGGATATCTATTACTGGGTATTGATTTGTGGTTACTATTGGTTTGTCTTTAACATCTTCTGCATACAGGGCGCCTGGGTGGCTCAGTTGGTTAAGCGACTGCCTTCAGCTCAGGTCATGATCTTGGAGTCCCAGGATCGAGTCCCGCATCGGGCTCCCTGCTCAGCAGGGGGTCTGCTTCTCCCTCTGACCCTCTTCCTTCTCATGCTGTCTCTCATTCTCTCTCTCTCAAATAAATAAATAAAATCTTAAAAAAAAAAACATCTGCATACAGCAGTCTATATTAAGTTGATGGTCACTTAAGTTCTTTTTTTTTTTTAAAGATTTTATTTATTTATTCAGAAGAGACAGAGAGAGAGAGGCAGAGGGAGAAGCAGGCTCCTTGCTGAGCAGGGAGCCCGATGTGGGACTCGATCCCAGGAAGCTGGGATCATGACTTGAGGTGAAGGCAGATGCTTAACCATCTGAGCCACCCAGGCGCCCGATGGTCACTTAAGTTCTTTACTCCTGTCCTCCCCCCATATTTTAGGTGTATGGTGTCATATTTTACATCCTTTTATTTTGTGAATCCCTTGACTGATTTTTACAGATAAACTTATTTTTACTGCTTTTGTGCTTCCAAATTTTTATACTCTCACTTATGGTCATTCCTGTGCACTCAAAGAGTCCCCTTTAATATTTCTTGTAGGACTGGCTTAATGGTCATAAACTCCTTTAGTTTTTGTCTGAGAAACTATCTCTCCTTTTCTGAATGATAGCCCTGATAGATATTCTTGGTTGCATATTTTTCCCTTTCAGCATCTTAAATATGTCCTGCAACTCTCAGCAAAGTTTCTGCTGAATAATCTGTTCATAGACTTATGGGCTTTCCCTTGTATGTAACTGTCTTTTCTCTTGCTGCTTTCATTTTTTTCCTTTCTTTTTCCCCCAAGTTATGGGAGTATACAGCTATTATTTCTTCAAGTAAATTTTCTGCCCCCTTTCTCTCTTCTTCTGTGGTCCATGTAATGCAAATGTTATTACACTTGTTGAAGTCACTGAGTTCCCTAAGTCTATTCTCATTTTGCATAATTATTTTTTTCTCTCCTTTGCTCAGCATAACTATTTTCCATTACTCCATCTTTCAGGCCATTAATTCATTCCTCTGCTTCCTCTGGTCTGCTGTTTATTCTATCAAGTGTATTTTAAATTTCATTTATTGTGTTCTTCATCTCTGGCTTTTAAAGAATCTCTTTAAGGGTCTCATTAATGTCCTCCACTCTCTTCTCAAGTCCAGTGAGTATCTTTATGATCATTACTTTAAATTCTCCCTCTGGCAAATTACTTATATCCATTTCTCTTGGGTCTCTTGCTGTGGTTATTTCTCTGTCTCTTCATTTTGTCTCTCTGTTTCTCTGTGTTAGGAAAGTCAGCCATAGCTCCCACCTTGAAGGTAATGACTTTATGAAGAAGACATTCTATGGTGCCCTGCCATGCAGTGTCTCCTGTTTCCCAGGAGCTGGTGTTTCAAGGAGGGTCTCCTATGTGTGTTGCATGTGCCCTGCTCTTGAGTCCTGGCTGCCTTTTCTTTCAGCTCAGTTGTCTGCAGAGGTTCTCTTTGCCTGTTGTGGGTAGTGTTTGATCCGCTACTATGTGGGGTACTTTTTAACAAGGTGTGTGCTGGTCTGTTTGCAAAACACGACCTGCCACCACTGCCACTGGATCCGGGGCCCCACAAAAGTTGTGGGTATAGATGCAATGTTGGTAAAGTTTGTGCTGGTCTTCTGGGGGTGGAAACCACAGCACTGGAACTGAGGCAAGCATGACTGGGAAGGTGAATCAACAAAACACAGGGGTTCAGGGCTTGGTGTAAGCAAATTAGATAACTAGTGTTGGCACTGCTCTGGTTCCTACAGGTGCCGTGGGTTTATACTGAGGCCTAGGTGAGATAAATGGTGACTGTCAGCTGCTTTGTTCCTGAAGGGGTCTCACTGGATTGTGCTCTGAGATGAATAAATCACTCTCTCTCCTATCTGCCCCTGGTGTTCTTCAAACTGATACTTCCATGCTGTAAAATCTCTGCTGGCTGTTTGTCATGCTATCTCCTTAAAGGTGAGGATTCTGCTTCTTAATGCCCTCTGACTTCACCCAGAGCTAAGCCTGAAAAATGTCAAAATTCCAAGATTTAAGTCCCACTGGTTGTAAGAACTCATGAGATTCAGCCCCTTTTGCTTTCAAAGCCAAATGTTATGGGGATTTATCTTCCCAGTGCAGGCTCCCTGTGTAATAGTCTGTTTTTTTGCTCTTCTCCATACCATCACCAGGTCCTGCCCCACTATAGATGGCCAAAGTCTGTTTTGCTCCCAAACAAGCATCTTCATCCTTACTACCTCCTTCAATGTGGAGTTTGTTCTGCCAGTCTTTGGGCCACTTTTGGGGTTATTTATGCTGAAGCGAGTGTTGTCTAGTTGTATCAGTGGGACAGTATGGGTTTAGAGTCCTCCTACTCTGCCATCTTCCCAGCCAGTTAGTTCCCCACAATAGTAGCATTAGAAGAGTGTAAGTTTTCTCCTGCTGAAGATCAATTTCTTGATTTTATTCCTTAATAGTTCATACTTTTTAAAATTTATTTATTTTATTTTTTTTATTAGCCACCATATAGTACATCATTAGTTTTTGATGTAGTGTTCCGTGACTCATTGTCTGTGTACAACACCCAGTGCTCCATGCAGTACATGCCCTCCTTAATACCCACCACCGGGCTAACACATCCCCCCACTGCCCTCCCCTCTAAAACCCTCAGTTTGTTTCCCGGAGTCCATAGTCTCTCATGGTTCATCTCCCCCTCCGATTCCCCCCCCTTCCTTTTCCCCTTCCTTCTCCTAGTGTCCTCCATGCTATTCCTTATGTGCCACAAGTAAGTGAAACCATATGATAATTGACTTTCTCTGCTTGACTTATTTCACTTAGCATAATCTCCTCCAGTCCTATCCATGTCGATGCTAAAGTTGGGTATTCATCCTTTCTGATGGCTTAGAAATATTCCATTGTATATATGGACCACATCTTCTTTATCCACTCATCTGTTGAAGGGCATCTCGGCTCTTTCCACAGTTTGGCTATTGTGGACATTGCTGCTATGAACATTGGGGTACATATGGTGCTTCTTTTCACTACATCTGTGTCTTCAGGTAAATGCTCAGCAGTGCAATGGCTGGGTCATAGGGTAGCTCTATTTTTAACTTTTTGAGGAATCTTCACACTGTTTTCTGGCACAAAAACAGGCACATAGATCAATAGAACAGAATAGAGAGCCCAGATATGAACCCTTAACTCAATGGGCAACTAATCTTTGACAAAACAGGAAAAAATATCCAATGGAAAAAGACAGTCTCTTCAATAAATGGTGCTGAGAAAATTGGACAGCTGTAAACAGAAGAATTAAACTCGACCATTCTCTTACACCATACACAAAGATAAACTCTAAGTGGAAGAAAGACCTCACTGTGAGACAGGACTCCATCAAAATCCTAGAGGAGAACATAGGCAGTAACCTCTTCGACATCAGCCACAGCAACTTCTTTCAAGACATGTCTCCAAAGTCAAGGGAAACAAAAGCAAAAATGAACTTTTGGGACTTCATCAAGAACAGCAAAGAAACAGTCAACAAAACAAAGAGGCACAACCCATGGAATGGGAGAAGATATTTGAAATGACACTACAGATAAAGGGCTAATATCCAAGATCTATAAAGAACTTCTCAAACTCAACACCCAAAAAACAAATAGTCAAGTCAAAAAATGAGCAGAAGACATGAACAGACACTTCTCCAAAGAAGACATACAAATGTTAAAAGACCCATGAAAAAATGTTCATCACCATTAGTTCATACTTTTTAAGTCTTATTTAAGAAACCCTTGCCAAATCCAAAGTTTCTAAGATATTATCCAATGTTTTCTACTAGAAGTTTTATGAACTTAGCTCTTAGGTTTAGGTATATGATCCATTTCAAGGTAATCATGATATGGTAGATCATGTGATGTAAGTAAAGGTCAAAGTTTTATTTACGTAAGCATTTGTTATTCTTACCAAATCATTCCAGTTTGATGAAAATAATAATTTCCCCAATTAAATTGCTCTGGAATCTTTGTAAAAAGAAAAGACTATATATCTGTATATGTGTGTCTATTTTGGGTATCCTACATAGTTCCGTATTTAGTTACTATAGCTTGTAAGTCTTGAAATTAGATAGTATGAATTATCTTACTTTGTACTTCTTCAAAGTTTTTATTTTTTTGCTATTCTGAGTCTTCTGTATTTCTATACATATTTTATAATCAGTTTTCTGATTCCTACAAAAAAGAGCCTGACTTGATTTTCATTGGACTTGTATTGAATCTGTGGATCAATATGAGTAAATTTGCCATATTAGCAATATTGAGGCTTCTCATCAATGAGGGTATATCTCCTTACCAATTTAGGTCATCTGTAATTTCTCAGAAACGTTTTATAGTTCTTAGTGTAGAAATTTTTCACTTCTTTTGCCAAATTTATACCAAAGGATTTTCTATTCTTAGTGCTACTATCAATGGTATTTTAAATATCAATTTATGATTGCTTATCACCAGTACACAGAAAAATAATGATTTTTTTCTATAATGGCCTAGTATTCTATAATTCTAACCTTATTCTATTAGCATTTTTGGTATATTACATGAGATTTTCTTTATAGATTATTATATAATCTGAGAATAAAGATGGCTTTACTTCTTTTCAGTCTGGATTTCTTTTTCTTGCCTTATTACATTGAATAAACCCTCTATCACAGTATTGAATAGAAGTGTTGAGGGTGGATATCCTTAGCTTGTTCTCGATCTTAGAGGAAAAAACATTGGTTTCAACACAATGATGTTAGCTATGGAGTTTTCACAAACCATCTTTTTCAAATTGAAGGAGTTCCTTACTGTTCTTTTATGACTTTTTTTTTTTTTCCACAAGTGGATGCTGCATTTTCTGAAATGCTTTTCTGCAACATTTAGATGATTATATGGTTTTTCTTCTTTAGTCTGTTAGTATGAATTATACTGATTTTTTCAGATATTAAACCAAACCTGCATTCATAAAATAAATCCCATTTGATCATGATGTATTATCATTTTTATATATTGTTGGATTGGATTTGCTAAAATTTTGTTGAGAATATATTCATTGAGAGTGTCTGGGGGCCTCAGTTGGTTGAGTGTCCAACTCTTGATTTCAGCTCAGGTCATGATCTCAATGTGGTGGGATGGAGTCCCAAATCAGTCTCCATGCTTAGCAAGGAGTCTTCTTGCAATTCTCTCCCTCTCCTTTTGCCCCTCCCCCACTCACTCTCACACACGCTCTCTCTCAAAATAAATATTTTTTTAAAAAGAATTTATTCATCTGTGCTCATAAGGGATATTGCTCTGTTCTTTTCTTATCATGTCTTCTTTTTGTGTTTTTTTTTTATCAAGATAAAGCTAGACTCATAGCTAAGAAGAATTTCTTTGTAGTTTTCTAAAAGTGTTTGTATAGAATTGGTATTATTTCTTTCTTAAATGTTCAGTATTTTTCACTAGTGAAGTCATCTAGGCTTGGAATATTATTTGCAGAAATATTTTTACCAAAAAATTTAATTATCTTAATAGGTATAGGGCTATTCAGATTTCCTATTTCATTTTGAGTGAGCTCTGGTGATATGTGCCTTTCAAGATACATGTCTATTCATCTAAGTTACTGAACTTAGGAGCATAAAGTTGTCTGATATTTATTTTTTAGATTTCTGTAGAATGTGTAAAGACTATCACTATCATTATCTGATTGCTCATCTTGGCAATTCTTTTTCATCTCCTGTCAGTCTGGGTGGGGCATTTATTAATTTTTAGTTTCTTTCAGAAAATTAGTTTGTGATATTGTTTTATTTTGTTTTCCATTTTACTGATTCATCTCTTGGAAAAATGCCCTTTATTATGTTTATTTAGGGTTGGATTTTTTTTTTTCTAGCTACTTTCAGTACAAGCTTAGGTTTTGAGTTAATACTTTTCTAATGTGGGAATAAAATGCTATAAAAATTTCCTCTAAGTACTGTTTTATATACAACCTACACATTTTGGTATGTCATATTTTCACTTTTAGTTTAAAATCATTTCTGACTTTATTTTTTTCTCTATTTTTGGGATTATTTAGAAGTGTGTTGTTTAGTTCACACTTAGGAAGTTTCCTAGATGTTATTCTCTTACTGATGTATAATTCTATTGTTATCAGAGAGCACACTGTGGACTATTTTAAAGTATTTTTTTAACCTTTACCTTCATTTTAAAGCTATTTTAAAGCATTTGTTTTATGGTCCACAACATGGTGTATCTATTTTAAAAAAAAGTGTCTGCATTTGAAAAAAAAAAAAGTGTATTCTCCTGCTGCTTGGTGGAGTGTTCTATAAATGTCAATTAGATTAGGTTGATTGTTAGTGCTGTTCATATTTTCAATATCTTTACTAATTTTCTGTCTATATATTCTATCAAATGTTGAGAGAATTTTATTTCTCCAACTCTAATTGCAGATCTGCCTGTTTTACTTTGTAGTTCTACCAGATTTTCTTCATGTATTTTGAAACTGTTATATACATAGCCTATTAGGATTTTTATGTACTCTTGATAAATTGACGCACTTATTGTTATTGAAATGATTCCTCTTATCCCTGGCAGTATTCTTTATTCTGAAACATACTTGTCTGATATTAATATAGCCATTCCAATTTTCTTTTTGTTAGTGTTAGCAGAGGTATATGAATTTTTTAGACTAAGTCTCAACAACCTTTTTCTGTTAAGGACCAATAATAAATATTTGGGGCTATTGCTGTTTCTTTGGTTTCAGTGTCTAAGTCCTCTGTATGGCAAATGCATTTACCAATGGTGCCTTTGGTGTGTGGGGGGGAGCTTGGGGGTCACAGGTTGCATGTCCTACAAGTAGAAGTGGCAATATTTCACCTCTGCTTTCACAATGTAGATATGGCCTCAATATGAATTTTCTAGATCTCCTTTACTTCCCATCTCACAATATATCTTATTATATTTCATTTGTTTAGTACTGGAGTTCCTGCCTTCAGTGATAGGGCACCAGCAAGATGGTTAAACCTTCCACATGTCCATATAACCCATGGAATATTTACATATCCTTGCCAGAATAAAGACTCATGTACTGCCATTCCTTCTCCCCTGTCCTCTTCTCCTCTCTAAAATGCTTACATTTTTGTTGAAATAGTTAGAGAAAGAAGATCAAAAACTCCATTGCAAAAGCAGATCGCCCAGTTTGAGAAAACATGCTAATCATGCCTTCCTGCCGGCCTTTCAACATTTACAAATAAATCTCTGAGCCCTTCTCACTTGGATTGGTAAAGAGATTTAAGAAGAGACTCTCATTTCCCCTCTGAGCAGGGAAGAAAAAGGTCCAATATTGAATTTCTAATTTTATGATCTAGGACTCAGATTACTTTTTGGATACGTGCCCAAACCCTCCCAATCACTGACATATAAGGAAGAGGTGGCTAACATAGCAGAGCCATTCAGCTGTTACTAGATAAGCCCTAAGAAGGGTATGACCCCACTTGTTTTCAACTCTATTCTGAATGTAAAATAATAAAATCCCCTTTTTGTTCCTCAGCTTTACATCCTAGTCACCAATTCTGAGACAAAAGAAAAGTCTCAAGCAACATACTTAGGAAATAAAACACAACAATAGTTACATACTATGCACTCCTGCTCCTTTTTATTTTTAATATGCATTGGAGACTTTCCCACGTCAGTGTGTGTGTGTGTGTGTGTGTGTGTGTGTGTGTGTCTGTCCAGTTACTTAAAAACATAAGAAAGTCACACCACACTTAATTGCATAAAGCAATAATAATTTTATCTCTTTCAGTTCTAGAAGTTGACTGAGATTAGCTCTTGGGTCCTCTTATGTTGTTGTCAGATAGTAACCATGAATCACCTTGAAAGCTTCTTCCTCCCATGTCTAGTGGTTTGATACTGATTGTTAGCTGAGATCTCAGCTGTGGTGGTCAGCTTAAATGTCTACAAATGACTTCTATTGGCTTTGGATCACCTCACAGCATGGGAGCTGGATTCCAAAAGCAAGTATCTTAAGAGAGACTTGGGACTAAGAAGTGATTTATCCTTGGAAACCATGCAGCTCACCCCTTCCAGATTCTATTTGCTAAAGGTGAGTCATCAAGGCTACATATATTTAAGGACAGGGGAATTAGATTACAACTCTTGATAGAAGGATTGTAGGTCCATTCTTTGGGTCCAAATTATTTATTTTCTTTTCACATGCGAAAAATACTTGCTCACTTCTGCAGCACCTCCTAAAATGTTATCTAGTAGACCTTCAGTCTCAGGCTGAATGTCTAGGATGCTATCATCTAAATGGAATCCAGTTGACTTGGGTATGTTTTCCAGGAATAGCATCTTGAGTGTACTCTAGATCTAAGTACATGTGACTTAAAGAAGTGAATGATCTACCTGTCACCCAAAACACAGTGATGGGAGAAACATAAGTTAGATATTCTCATATGGTGGGGGAGGAGGGGGAAGGAAAGAAAGGAGATATAGAAAGTAAATAGTCTGTTATAAATCTGAAATCCAGACAAGCATATGTTACCATTTCTTTGACAAGGGTACACTTCTGCTGTTTGACAATTGTCCATGGTTCTTCTTGAATTTTATTTCTTTTGTTTAAAATGTAACCCATGACTATAGCTGAATACTCTTCTCTGCTTGCTTTCTTCCCATAGAAGTTTGGGTATACCAAGGATACTTTTCACTTCACACAATTACTATCCCTTTTAGTCCAATCTGGCAGTTTCTGTTAGTATGATTATCTTAAAATTTTTATGGATTTTTCAAGAAATCTTCTTCAGTTTCACTCTATTAAACAAAAGCTACTCACATAAAGAATTTTGAGGCAAAGTCTTTACCTTCAGCTCCCACTAAAATTTCTGTGGGATAATGCCCTAAAACATTTTTAGAAGCCCTAATTTTTAATTGAGATGAAATGTGAAGTATATTTTTAAGATTCTTAGATGGCTTCCTATTTGCTTGAAAAAGGTATATGAGGTACCACCTTAAATCCTTCTGAAGTGTTTAAAACTGCTTTAAAGTCATTTTTAGACCATGTTTTCCTGGCAGTGCCCTGGATCTGATCTTTGCCTGAAAGCTATTTCCTAATTTGAGAATAGATTACTATCTAGAGGAATTGGAAATGAGGAGCTGTTTTGTTTTTGAACCCAAGTCCTGGATTCTTTATATTTAATTACTTTTTAAGAGCTCCTATTTCTTCAGTTCTTCTCATATTATTACAACGGTTAAAGAAATCAGGTGGAATGTTCAAAACCATGCCTGGAAACTTCCTTGGGCAAATCATCCAGTTCATTAAGTATATTTATTTTCCAAATTTCAACGGCTCATGGTATTGCTAAACTTCACACAACTACATAACAAGGGTTTCCTTTCCTCCAACTTCTGACAACTGTTTACTCACTTTTATTTAGGTTCTCACTAAGAAACTCATCATGACCACAAACAACTTTTTTTTTTTTTCTAACAAACTAGCCTCCTCCAGCTACTGCTCACATGTTAGTTCCAAAGTGAAGACCCTACACTTTAAGTTTGGCTATGGCATCAAATATTTTCTAGTTCTTTATGTGGCATTAAAATATTTTCTGGCTATCCATGGTGTCAAAACTAACCATCTCAGATTTAGTACTAATAAATGATTGCTTTTCTATGATGCTATCTCTGAGTTCTGGGGGTTGACTGGTCTCAGCTAGTTCATTCTTACCCAGCAATTTCTCAAAAGGTTGCAGTGAAATGGTGCCTGGGGCTGGAGCCATCTACAGTCTTCCTTGTGTGTCTTGGGTTTAATGATGGTTGCTCCCTAGGACATAAATTGGCTATGAACATCTATATGACACCTCAGTGTATGGTGTCAGGTGTGCAAGAGCTAATGTCCCAAGAGAGAGCTAGTTTGAAGTAGCACTGCCTTTTAGGACCTGGTCTCAAAATTCATAGGGTATCACTTCTACTGCATTCTACCTCCATTCAAAGAAAAGGAAATTAGACTCCACATCTTAATGAGAATGGTATCAAAGACTTTGTGGAAGTGCTTTAAAACCTCCACAGTCCCCTTCTCTTTAATGGTTGTGTAGATGAATCATACTATTAGTGCTACATTTAAATTTTTTATTAATTTAATAAAATTAAAAAAAGGATAAAGAGGAAAACTGGAAAGTTTTCTTTTAAATATTTTAGAATAATCTTCTCAGTAAAGCATTATTAAAATACCAAGGGAGTGTGTCTACATTTACACAACTGCAACAGAACACTAATTAGGAGATAGGATGTCACTGACCTAAAAATGTGAAAACACAAGAAAATGTCATTTCATATCACTGTATATGAAAATGATCCAAACAGGGTGATGATATTTTATGAAATATCAGAGACCAAGAAGAGGGTTATCACTTGGTTCTCTGCCATGTTTACTGTAGCAAGTTACATATTATTCTTAAGACATTTTTAGAAGGAAATAAGAAAATGTATGCTACATTTGCATGACTTCAGAGAGGAAGCCAAGGTGTGGGGATTACAGAGAGACCAGTTTGGGCTCCAAAAAGCTGATTTACGTTAAAATGGCTTTTCCATCATTTAAAGTGTTCTGAATTTAGAGAAAGATATCAGGTTCACTCATTAGGGAAATTTTATTTGTAATTCAGAGATTCCATAATAATGTTATATAAGGACAAATGAAAAAGTTAAGGAATTCATATGTTTTTAACATTGGTTTTTTTAAAATTATTTTTTATTTAAATTCAATTTAATTAACATATAGCATATTATTAGCTTCAGAGGTAGAATTTAGTGATTCATCAGTTGCATACAACACCCAGGGCTCATTACATCATGTGCCCTTCATTAATGCCTGTCACCCAGTGACCCCATCGCCCCCTCCCCTCCAGCAACCCTGTTTGTTCCCTAGAGTCAAGAGTCCCTTATGATTTGTCTCCCCTCTGTTTTCATCTTATTTTTCCTGTCCCTCCCCTGTGTTCATCTGTTTTGTTATTGAAGTCTATTGACATATAATGTTCTATTAGTTTCAGGTTTACAATATAGTGATTCAACAATTCTATGCATTATTCTATGCTTACCATGATAAATGTAGCTAGCCTCTGTCACGATACCAAGTTATTAAAATAGTATTGACTATATTCCCTGTGTTGTACTTTTCATCCCTGTAACTTGTTATTTTACAACAGGAATTTTGTACTTCTTAATTGCGTTCACCTATTTTGCCCTTCCCCTAAACCCTCTCCCCTCTGGAAACCACAACTTTGTTCTCTGTATTTATGATTTTGTTTCTGTTGTTTTTTTATTTACTCATTTGTTTTTTAGATTTCATATATAAGTGAAATAATATGGTATCTGTCTTTCTATGATATCTTTCACTTAGTATAATGCCCTCTATATCCATCCATGTTATTGAAAATGGCAAGATCTCATTCTTTTTATAGCTGAGTAATATTGCATTATGTATATGCATGTACTATCTTTATTTCTTAAAATATTTTTTTGAGTATACAGTTTTTTGACAGACAATGTTATATTACTTTCAAGTGTATAGCATAGTGATTCAACATCTCTATACATTATACTATGCTCACCATAAGTGTAGCTGTCACCATACAATATTATTGCAATACCATTGACTATATTTCCTATGCTGTACCTTTTATTTCTGTAATGTATTCCATAATTGGAACCCTGTATTTTCCGCTACCCTTCCCCCATTTTTCATTTTGCCTATCCCTCATTCCCCTTCCCTCTGGCAACCATCAGTTTGCTGTATTTATAGGTCTGATTCAGCTTTTTGTCTATTCATTTTTTTTTTTTAGTTGGCACATATGAGTGAAATCACATGGTATTTGCCATTCTCAGTCTCAATTATTTCACTTAGCATAATCCCTTCTAGGCCCATCTATGTTATCACAAATGGCAAGATCTCATCATTTTATGATTGTGTTACATTCCATTGTATATATGTACCACATCTTTATATATTCATCTATTGATGGACACTTGGACTGCTTCTATAATTTGGCTATTGTAAATAATGCTTCAATAAACATAGGGGTGCATATATCTTTCAAATTAGTATTCTTATTTTCTTTGGGTAAATATTAGTAGTGGAATAATTGGATCATATGGTATTTCTATTTTCACTTAAGGAAACTCCATACTGTTTTCCACAGTGGTTGCCACAATTTATATTCCCACTGACAGTACGAAAGTGTTCCCCTTTCTCCACATCCAAACTAACACTTGTTATTCTTGTCTTCTTAATACAAGTCATTCTGACAACTATAAGGTGATATCTCATTGTGGTTTTGATATGCATTTCCCTGATTAGTAACGCTGAGCATTTTTTCATGTGTCTGTTGGCCATCGGTATGTCTTTTCTGGAAAAATGTCTATGTCCTCTGCCCATTTGTTAATTGGATTATTTGGGAGTTTTTCTGGTGTCCAGTTGTGGAGGCTTTTTTTTTTAATTGAATATCATTTGCAAATATCTTCTCCCACTCAGTAGGCTGCATTTTCATTTTGTTGATGATTTCATTTGCTGTGCAAAGTTTTTTGTTCTAGTGTAGCCCCAATAATTTATTTTTGCTTTTGTTCCCCTTGACTGAAGAAAGAAATATGTTGCTAAGGCCAATGTTCAAGAGATCATTGCCTATGTTTCCTTTAGGAGTTGCATAGTTTCAAGTCTCACAGTTAGGTCTAATCCATTTTGAGTTTACTTTTGTGTGTGGTGTAAGAAAGTGGTCCAGTTTCATTCTTTCTCATGTGGCTGTCCAGTTTTCCCAACACCATTTGTTGAAGAGACGGTCTTTCCCCAGTGTGTATTCTTGCATTCTTTTTGTAGTTTAATTGAACATGTAAGTATGGCCTCATTCTGGTCTCTGTATCTTTTCCATTGCTCTATATGTCTGTTTTTATGCCAGAACCATACTATTTTGATTACTATAGTATATCTTGAAGTCTGGGATTATAATACCTGAAGCTTTGTTCTTAAGATTTCTTCGGCTATTTAGGGTTTTTTTTCTGATTCCATACAATTTTAGGACTATTTTTTCTAGTTCTGTGAAAAATACTATTGGTATTTTGATAGGAATTGTATTGAATCTGTAGGTTGCTTTGGGTAGTGTGGACATTTTAACATTATTCTTCCAATCTACAACCAAGGTATATTTTTCCATTACTTTGTCATCTTCAATTTCTTTCATTAATATAATATTCAGAGTACAGGTCTTTCACCTCCTTGGTTGAATTTATTCCTAGGTATTTTCTCCTTTTTTGACACAATTGTAAATGGTATTTTTCCTTAATTTCTCTTTTTGTTATTTTGTTATTAGTGTATAGAATGCAACAGATTTCTGTATAGTAATTTTGTATCCTGCAACTTAATTCATTAGTTCTAATAGCTTTTTGGGTGAAGTCTTTAGGGTTTTCTATATATAGTATCATGTAATCTGCAAATAGTGACATTTTTACTTTTTACCAATTTGGATGCATTTTAGTTCTTTTTCTTTTCTGATTGCTGCTGCTAGAACTTCCAGCTGTTGAATAAAAGGGCAAAAATGGATATTATTGTTTCTGATCTTAGAGGAAAAAAAACTCAGTTTTACACCATTTAGTATGATGTTAGCTGTGGGTTTGTCATATATGGACTTTATTATGTTAGGCATAGTCCCTCTAAACCAACTTCCTTGAGAATTTTTATCATGAATGGATGTTGTAATTTTTCAAATGTCTTTCTGCTACATTGAGATGATCATATGGTTTTTATCCTCCTCCTTGTTAATGTGATATGTTGATTGATATGTGGATATTGACCCATTCTTACATCTCTGTAATAAATCCCACTTGACTGTGGTGAATAATACTTTTAATATATTGTTGAATTCAGTTTTCTATATTTTGTTGAAGATTTTTGCATCTATGTTCACCAGGGATATTGACCTGTAGTAGTCTTTTGTAGTGTCTATGGTTTTGGTATTAGGGTAATGCTGGTCTTGAAGAATATATTTGGAAGCTTTCTTTCATCTTCTATTTGGTGGAACAGTTTGAAAAGAATACTAATGAATCTTTAGATGTTTGGTGGAATTCATCTGTGAAGCCATTTGATGCTGGACTTTTTGGGGAGTTTTTTTTTTTTTTTTGATTACTGATTCAACTTTATTACTAGTAATGGGTCTGTTCAGATTTTCTACTTCTTTCTGATTCAGTTTTGGAATATTGTATGTTTCTAGATTATCCAATTTTTTGACATATAAATTTTCATAATAATCTTGTATAGTCCTTTATATTTCTGTGGTCATGTTATTTCTCTTTCATTTCTAATTTTATTTGAGTCTCTTTTCTTGATGAGTTTGGCTAAAGGATTTTTTTAATTTTTTTTAAAGGTTTTATTTATTTATTTGACAGAGAGAGAGCACAAGTAGGCAGAGAGGCAGGCAGAGGGAGAGGGAGAAGCAGGCTCTCCTCTGAGCAGGGAGCCCAATGTGGGGCTCGATCCCAGGACTCTGGGTTCATGACCTGAGCCAAAGGCAGCCGCTTAACCAACTGAGCCACCCAGGTGCCCTGCTAAAGGACTTTTCAATTGTGTTATCTTTTCAAAGAAGCAGCTCTTGGCTTCATTGATCTTTTCTATTTTTTTTTAGTCTTGATTTTATTTATTTCTGTTGTGATCTTTATTTCCTTCCTTTTGCTAACTTTGGGATTTGTTCTTTTTTTTCTGACCTTCCTTTGGGTATAAGGTTAAATTGAGATTATTCTTGTTGCCTGAGGTAGGCCTGTAATGCTGGAAGGTTTCCATTTAGAACCCTTTCACTGTATCCCAAAGATTTAGGACTGTTCATTTTCATTTGTTTCCGTGTATTTTTTAAATTATTATTTCTTGACTGACCCAATGGTTGCTTAAGATCATGTTGTTTAGCCTCCATGTGTTTGTGTTTTTCCATTTGTTGTTGTAATTGATTTCTACTTTCATATCATTGTGGTCAGAAAAGATACTTGATATGATTTCACTCTTCTTAAATTTATTGAGACTTGTTTATGGCCTAACAAATGATCTATCCTGGAGAATACCCATGTATACTTGAGAAGCCTGTGCATTCTGCGGTTTTTAGATGGAATGTTTATATATAAAATATACATCTGCTTTAATATGTCATTGAGAGCCATAATTTCCTTAATGATTTTCTGCCTAGGTGATCTATCCACTGATGTAAGTGGGTGTTAAAATCCCCTACTATTACTGTCTGTCAATCGTTATGTCTGCCAGTATCTGCTTTTGTGTTTAGGTGTTCCTATGTTGGGTGCATAGATATTTGCAATCTTTATATTCTCTGGCTGGTTCGATCCTTTTATCATTACATAATAACTTTTTTTCTTTCTTGTTAGTCTTTGTTTTAAGATCCATTTTGTCTGATACAGGTATTACTACCCTGGCTTTGTTGTTTTGTTTTGTTGTTTTTTTTTTTTTTTCATTTGCATGGAATTTTTTTTTCCATCCCTTAACTTTAAGTCTCTGAGTCTTCACATCTGAAGTGAGTCTCCTGTAGGCAGCATATAGATGGGTCTTAAAATTTATCCATTCAGCAACCCGATGCATTTTGATTGGAGCTTTTAGTCCACTGACATTTAAAGTAATTATGGATAGGTATGTACTTATTGCCATTTTGTTAATTGTTTTTTGTTGTTTTTATAGTTCCCGACTCTTTTCATGCACTCTTGCCTTGTGATTGATGACTTTCTTTAGTTTTATGCTTAGATTCCTTTCTCTTAATTTTTTGTTGATCCAGTCTATATTTTGGTTTGCAGTTACCAGGAGGTGCCTATATAACATCCTAAGTATTTGGTAGTCTATATTTAATTAATGGTTGCTTAAGTTTAAACATACTCTAAAAACACTAAATTTTTACTTTGCCGCTCTCTATTTTATTTGATGTCAGTTTATTTTTTTAAATTTTATGAGTCTCCTAATTTTTTAGATATAATCAATTGTGCTATTTTTGTCCTTTAACTCTCATTTTAGCTGTATAATTGATCTATTCTGTATATTTGCTTTTACTCATAAATTTTTTTCTTATTTTTCTAGTTGTGACCTTTCCTTTTCCACTTAAATAAATCCCTTTAATATTTACTGTAAAGTCTCTTCAGTAATGATGAACTCCTTTAACTTTGGGAAAATCTATCCTTTCTTCAATTCTGAATGATTACTAGGTAGAGTATTCTTGGTTGTAGGTGTTTTCCTTTTAGCACTTTGAAAATATCCTGTCACTCCCTTTTGGCCTGCAACATTTTTGCTGAAAATCAGCTGATAACCTTATAGCATTTTCCTTGTTCATAACTAGCTGTTTCTCTCCTCCTGCTTTTCGGATTCTCTCTTTATCTCTAATCTTTGTATTTTATTATCATGTGCCATGGTATGGACCTTCTTGGGTTCATCTTGTTTGGAGCTTTCTGTGCTTCCTAGACATGGATGTCTGTTAGGACACAAGTTAGGAATGTTTTTAGCTATTATTTCTTCAAATAAAGTTTCTCCCCTTTCTCTCTTCCTCGTCCTCTGGGACCCCTATAATGTGAATGTTAGTATGCTTAATATCCTAGAGATCCCTTAACCTATCCTCATTTTCAAAATTCTTTTTTCTTTTTACTGTTCAGCTTGGTTGCTTTCCATTACTGTCTTCCAGACTGCTGATCCATCCTTCTGTAACCTCTAATATGCTGTTGATTCCCACTACTGTTTTGTTTTTTAATATCAGTTATTATATTCTTCAACTCTCAATGGTTCTTTTTCATATTTTCTCTCTTCAAGTTCTCACTAAGTTTATTTAATCTTTTCTTCAGTCAGGTGAGCATGTTTTTGAACATTACTTTGAGCTCTTTATAGGTAGATTGCTCATCTCTGTTACACTTAAATCTCAGGTTTTGCCTTTCTGTTTTTATCTCAATGAATTAGGCAGAACAGCTTATTTTCTTAGACTTGAAGGAATGGCCTTGTGTAGCCCGTGTGTGCCTGGTGGTGTTGGCTGGCTGAAGCTGTAGAAGGCATTGACTGGTTTGTGGGTCCTGAAGCACTCTGAGCTGGCATTACTCTGATGGAATGACTGGAGCTGAAGCAGACAGGTGCCAGGGAGTCCTGGAGCCCTTTGCATACAGGCTACCTTAGTGGAACATCAGAAACTGAAGTGGATGCAGGGTGGGTATCCTAGGACATTTTGTGGTGGGATAGCTGGACGTGAAGTAAATTCAGGCCAAGGGGTCCTGGGCACTCTGTATATGGGGATACCCTGGTGAGACCACTGGAGCCAAAACTGGCATAAGCAGAGGTGTTTCTGGAGTGCCCCATGCAGGAAAGACCCAGGCTAGCTAGCAAGAGTTAAAGCAGACATGGGCTGGGTGTGGTCTGGGGGGGTGTTCCATGCAAGGGGTATCCTGTTGGTACAATAGGATTCAAAGTGGGTGTGGGTTAAGTGTCCTGGGGTGCTCTACAAAGGGGATTCCCTGGTGAGTCATGTCATGTGTCACTGAAGTCAGTATGGGTCTGGAATATCCCAGGGTGCTTTGCATCTGTTGCCTTAGCGAGATGGCTGGGCTGACAGTAAGCACTATCCAGGGGTGATCCATTGTGTGCCATATTGGTGCCACTTTGGGGGGATAGCTGGGGCTGGTATGAGCCAGAGGCTTGCTGAGATGGCAAGCTGGCTAGGGCATCTGAACCCTGTTTCTCTCTGTGCTATCAAAGTTAAAGGGAAACAGTAAATAATAATACTCATGAGCCCCTCCAACCCCAGAGGCTGTTCCAGCAGCTCCTCAATGATTTGGTAAAATTCAAGGGCTGGTTCATTTATATTCCAGTTGCTCTTCTACCATTTTTTTTTTCCCCTCCGCTCCAGATTATCTGGGGCTGGTGTGGGCTGGGGTCCTGTGGCTCAGTAAGGTAGCAGGCTAGCTAGAGAAATTGTGATGCCACCAGTTTTGGTTTTCTTTTTCAACATTCCTTTGGAATTTGGGATCTTTTCTGGTTCCATACAAATTTTAGGATTATTTGTTCCAGCTCTGTGAAAAAAGTTGATGGTATTTTTATAGGGATTTCATTGAATGTTTAGATTGCTCTAGGTAGCACAGACATTTTAGTAATGTTTATTCTTTCAATCCATGAGCATGGAATGTTTTTTCCATTTCTTGGGGTCTTCCTCAGTTTCTTTCATGAGTGTTCTATAATTTTCTGAGTATGGATCCTTTGCCTCTTTGGTTAGGTTTATTCCTAGGTATCTTATGGTTTTGAGTGCAATTGTAAATGGGATCAACTCTTAATTTCTCTTTCTTCAGTCTCATAGTTAGTATATAGATTTCTGTGCATTGATTTTATATCCTTCCACTTTGCTGAATTCCTGTATGAGTTTTAGCAATTTGGGATGGAGTCCTTCGGGTTTTCCACATAAAGTATCATGTTATCTGCAAAGAGTGAGAGTTTGACTTCTTTTTAGCTGATTCAGATGTCTTTCTTTTTGTTGTCTGATTGCTGAGGCTAGTGATAAGGAAAATCTGTGTCCTAAGATGGCTGACCAAGCCTGTGAGAGAGTCCCAGTCCTCGCCCCTGATCTCTTCCGGGTTCTTCTCCCTGCTCTGCTTCCTGCACACACCAATCCAGGTTCTTCTCCCTACCTTGCTTCACACATGCACCAAAAGTGCCAAGTATGCGGAAGTAAAAGTGTATAGGTTGCCCCCTTTACTTGTGCTCCAGGCTTAGACCTTTGGAGATCACTTTCCTCTGAGCCCACTGGCATTAAGTCAACCTCCTATCCTCCAAGATCTCTGAGTGCTGCTTGATTCTTCTGTCAGGTGATTCAATCCAGGTTCTGTAACATTTGGTTCCCTGACTGGGAAACCCAACTGCACTGGCCCATTGTTGTCACCAGTTTGGGGCAACGGCGAGGTGGTGACAGAACGAGGGATAGCAACAGAGAAGGCATGCCATGCCTAATTTTTGGCAGTCTTCTGCCCCGGTTGCCTCCGGCCAGCCACTCCACTGGTCCTGCTGGACTCAAGGAGACTTGGCAGGTGAGGACCTGGTCCCTTACCAGATTCTGGTAAGGCCTGGGGCCCCAGGACCAAGACAGGCTCAGCCCCATTGGGGTGGAAGGGGGAGCCTGATCACTCCCAGGGATCTCTTAGAGGTCTCACAGGTAGGGATTCCCAGGGAGGGAATGTAATAACTTCTAGAGTGTGAATGTGTGAGTGAATGTGCAGTCTAACCTGGCTTGCTCAAGAGGACTGATTCTGTGACTCCACGGGCGGGAGTCCATGAGCCTATGAAACCTATGAAGACCCCAGAAGCCTATGGAGTCTGAGTGAGCCCATTTGCGATTCTGTGGTGAATGGCATATGGTCTATGGAGGCATCGGAATTCTTTCCAATCATAAGTCACAATGCTGAGACCGCTATGGCTAAGCCTCACCTAGGCTCTTTGGGACACAGCCAGATGGGCATCTGATTGGTCTCCTCATCTCAGAAGGCACCCCCCCCTTTGTTTGTCTCTGTGCCACCACACACGGGTACATCACCATGTGGTCAGGGCAGAGTAAACCTACGGTTCTAGATACCATGATCAAAAATTTTAAGAAGGGTTTTCTGGGAGACTTTGGAGTCAGGATGAACACCGGCAAGTTGAGAACCCTATGTGAATTGGAATGGCCCACCTTTGTTGCTGGGTGGCCTTCAGAAGGGACATCAGATGTCCCAATGATTCATTGAGTATGGCAAGTCATAACAGGAGAACCAGGACACCCTGACCAGTTTTCATACATTGAATCCTGGCTAGGAATTTCTCAGACCCTTCCCCCCTGGGTGCAATTCTCTTGTAATAGGCAGGGACAAGCCAGAGTCTTAATTGCCCCATCCAAGTGACCTAAAGAAAGTCAGCAAAAGCCCCAGTCTCCACAAATCCTAGCCAGAGATCCTGAGGATGAACCGACCCTGCCCCACTGTAAGTACCCCAAGACCGCCTACACCTTCCACTCCAGACACTCCACCGCCATTGGTTTCACTGGTGCCCCCAGGCCCAGAGGATCCACTGGCGCCCCCAGGCCCAAAATATCCATTTTCTCCAGGACCAGCAGCTAGGCTGCACCCCAGACTGGGTGTGAGTACCCTCCAAATGCTGGTATGAGAGACACGGGAACCCCAAGAGGCACAATGAAGACAGGACGGGCCAACCCAGCCGATCCATGATGTATTATCAGCCCTTCTCCACCACCGACCTCTCAACTGGAAACATAACACTCCATGCTACTCTGAGAAACCACAGGCCATGGTAGACCTCATAGAATCCCTCTTCCAGACTCATCGGCCAACCTGGGAAGACTGCCAACAGTTACTCTGCACCCTGTTTAACACAGAGGAAAGGAGGAGAATAATGAAAGGTGCACGGCAGTGCCTGGAAAAGCATGCACTAGCGGGAGTCATCAACCCTGCTGCCTAGGCTAATACAGCCACACCTGAAGAGTGCCTAATATGGGACTTCACCACAACCAAGGACAGGCCCACATTTGCTGATACCAGGAGGTCTTCCTCCACGGAATCCGGGCAGGAGCTAAGAAACCCATGAACATGACTAAGGTATCCTTGGTCACTCAACAACCAGGAGAGTCCCCTAGGGACTACTACAAAAGACTGTGTGAAGCCTATAGGATATACACTCCATTTGACCCCGAGGCATAGGAAACCCAAGAGATGGTAAACACCTCCTTTGTGGCTCAGGCAGCCCCAGACACTAAAAGGAATGGGCCATGGCTGAGGGAGCCACCTGACTGAAAAGGGATGGTGGATGATGCCTGAAGGGCATATCTTTGTTCCAATAGCAACTGGAGAGCATCTAGTCAAGGAATACCACCAACTAACTCATCTGCAAAAAACTGCATTAGAGGCCCTTCTCAAGAAGCACTACTACATCAGTCAGCTGCCAGCACTGTGCCAAGCAATGAATGAATGATGCATAACATGTGCTAAAAATAATGCTCGGTCTGCATCACGGCCCCCGCCAGGTGTCCAGAGGATAGGAGCAAACCCCTTCAAAGATCTAGAGGTAGACTTCACTAATGTGCAACCAAGCAGGGGGGTCGGATATCTCCTAGTAATAGTATGCACATACTCTGGGTGGGTCGAAGCCTTCCCAACTAGGACAGCAAAGCCAGGAAGTAGCTAAAGTCCTCTTGAGGGAGATTGTGCCCCGGTTCAGCCTGCCAGGGTGGACAGATGGACGAATGGATGGATGGTGGATGGATGGAGAGCCACGGATGCCCAATGTCCTGCAACACACAAACTGCTGAGTGGAAGCATTTCAGTGAGCGTGACCACCTGCAGCAAGGATATATGTGTCTCTGTGTGGACAAAATCTTTACATGTTAAGGTTTGGAAATATTCAAGACGAAATGTCATGGAAGCAGTGAAGCCAAGGACAAAGCCACATCTGGATTCTGAATCTCAGGACGTATGGAGGGCTGTGCTTGAAGGTCCTGTTGACTCATCTGTTCAGGCCTTGGTTCAATAAAGCACTGAGCAAGCTGAGTAACCAGAAAAAAAAAAAAAAATTGTTGCCACTAACAATCCATAGTGACAATGG
>NW_027397064.1:80285878-80332057 GCF_003265705.2 Callorhinus ursinus | reverse complement strand
GTGACAATGGACCTGCATTTGTGGCAGACATTGTACAGGTCTTGACCAAATCTCTCAACATAACCCGGAGACTCCACACCACTTACCGGCCCCAAAGTTCAGGGAAAATAGAGTGAATGAATCGCACCCTCAAGGGAACTTTAGCAAAGTTTTATCAGGAGACTAACCTCGCATGGCTGGATCTGCTACCCCTAGCTCTTCTGAATGCTCGCTGCACGCCTGGAACATCAGGTTTCTCCCCATTCGAATTAATATATGGATGGCCTCCCCCGTGCTTGGGAAGCCTTCCAGGAAACTTGCATCAGGTTGGAGATAAAGGAGCAGCTTCAGGCCCTGGGGGCCACCCTAAATAAATTATAAAAGTACACCTTTGAGAGGGCCCCGATCTCCTTAGGGTCTCAGGTACACTCTTTCCAGACAGGGGACTCAGTTTGGGTCAAAGATTGGAAGAAAGAAGAAGGATCATTCGGATGAGGAGACGCACCAGTGGAGAGTCCAGCCAGACTTCACGAACCCACTCCATCTTCACCTTTGACGAGACCCCACCGACTGATGGACACCTGCTTACAGTGGTCCCTGGCTCTCATCGGCATGATTTCCCTCATCTTGGGAGTCGGATTTTACACTGTTGCCCCTCCTGACTGGACTTTTCCCCAGAGACTTCTACCTAAGGTCATAGATCCCACTTTTACTGGCCCTCTGTTGTCTACTCCTGAGCACTTTCACCATGGTTTTCCTGACCCCAGTCAGTCCTGGTCTTCTGCTACCTGGTGTTTTGTTAAGTTTATGATTAAGTCCGTGTTCGCCCCAAGCCTTGCAGTCAACCCTCAGAGTCAAACAGAATGATGCCTTCTAAACTAGGTGTTTAAAGGGGCATCAGAGCGGGGAATGATAAGGAAAATCTGTGTCCTAAGATGGCCAACCGAGCCAGTGAAAGAGTCCCAGTCCTTGCCCCAGGGCTCTTCCAGGTTCTTCTCCCTGCTCTGCTTCTCGCGTGCACCAATCCGGGTTCTTCTCCCTGCCCTCCTCCACGCATGTGCCAAAAGTGTCAAGTATGTGGAAGTAGAAGTGTATAAATTGCCCCCTTTGTTTGTGCTTCGGGCTCAGACCTTTGGAGACCACTCTCCTCTGAGCCCACCAGCATTAAATCAACCTCCTATCCTCCAAGATCTGAGTGCTGCTTGGTTGGGTGATCCAGTCTAGGTTCTGTAACACTAGGACTTCTAGTACGATGTTGTACAGCAGTGGTGAGAGTGGACATCCCTGCCATGTTCCTCACCTTAAGGGAAAAGCTCTCAGTTTTCCCCCACTGAGGATAATATTGGCTGTAAGCTTTTAATAGATGGCTTTTATTATATTGAGATATGTTCCCTCTATCCCTACCCTGTGAAGTGTTTCAATCAAGAAAGGATACTGTATTTTGTCAAATCATTTTTCTGCATCTATTGAGAGGATCATATGGTTCTTGTCCTTCCTTTTATTTTTGTAGTGTATCACATTGATTTGCAAATGTTGAACCAATTTTGCAGCCCAGGAATAAGTCCCACTTGGTGAATAATCCATTTAATGTACTGGTGGATCCTGTTGGCTAGTATTTTGGTGAGAATTTTCGCATCCATGTTCATCAGGGATATTGGTCTGTAATTCTCCTTTGTGGTGGGGTCTTTGTCTGGTTTTGGGATCAAGGTAATGCTGGCCTCATAGAAAGACTTCGGAAGTTTTCTTTCCATTTTGATTTTTTGAAACAGCTTCAGAAAAATAGGCATTAATTCTTTTAAAATGGTTTGGTAGAAGTCCCCTAGGAAGCCATCCAGCCCTGGGCTCTTGTTTGTTGGGAGATTTTATTACTGCTTCAATTTCCTTGCTGAGTATGGGTCTGTTCAGGCTTTCTATATCTTCCTGGTTCAATTTTGGTAATTTATATGTCTTGAGGAATGCATCCATCTCTTCCAGATTGCCTAATTTGTTGGCATATAGTTGCTCAGATAAAGGGTTAGTATCCAAAATCTATAAAGAACTTATCAAGTCAACACCCAAAGAACAAATAATCTAATCAAGAAATGGGCAGAAGACATGAATAGACATTTCTCCAAAGAAGACATAAAAATGGCCAACAGACACATGAAAGAATGCTCCACATAACTTGACATTGGGGAAATACAAATCAAAACCACAATGTGATACTACCTTACACCAGTCAGGATCACTAAAATTAACAAGTCAGGAAACAACAAATGTTGGCGAAGATAGGAGAAAGCGGAACCCTCCTACACTATTGGTGGGAATGCAAGCTGGTGCAGCCACTCCGGAAAACAGTATGGAGGTTCCTCAAAAAGTTGAAAATAGAGCTACCCTATGACTAGCAATTGCACTACTGGGTATTTACCCCAAAGACACAAATGTAGTGATCCAAAGGAGCTCCTGCACCCCAATGTTTATAGCAGCAATGTCCATAATAACCAAATGACAGAAAAAGCCCAGATATCCATTGACAGATGAATGGATAAAAAAGATGTGTGTGTTCCACACACAGGAATATTACACAGGCATCAAAAAAGAATGAAATCTTGCCATTTGAAATGGTGTGGATGGAACTAGAGGTTATTATGCTAAGCAAAATAAGTCAGAGAAAGACAATTATCATATTATCTCACTGATATATGGAATTTAAGAAACAAAACAGGACCATAGGAGAAAAGAGGAAAAAAATAAAACAAGACAAAACTAGAGAGGGAGACAAACCATAGGAGACTATCATAGGAAACAAACTGAGGATTGCTGGAGGGGAGGGGAGTGGAGGAATGGCATAACTGGGTGATTGGCATTAAGGAGGGCATGTGATGTAATGAGCACTGGGTATTATATATAAGACTGATGAATCATAGGCCTGCACCTCTGAAACCAATAATACATTATATGTTAATTGAGTTTAAATAAAAAGTGTTTAAAATATAAAACTACTTTAGAGTAAAAATAGAACCATGTAAAAAGAAGAAATGGATTGAAGATATAACTAAAACTTGAATAAATGATTTATCACAGCTAAACAATCAAGTGTAAAGAGGATGGGAAGCCATTAAATTTTGAAACTGAAGATTCACACGGCATATCAGACTTAATTATTCCTGAGAGAGGATAACCTAAAACCAGTGTATCTGCAACACCCCTGTCCTAATGATAAAGCAATCAGTATTTTGAGATGGATATATCAGGTCATCTTTTCTTATGCCATTTAATTTTCATATCATTCAATTCTCCTTATTTCAATCTTAAGCTCCTTAGCCGATTTTCTTTGTAAGTCATGAACTTCAGGGAGAAAATGGACGGCAGGTATTGCTGCTCTTGTAACACGTTTTCTCATTGGGAATCAATACATAAACATTCCTTACTTACAAAATACATGGATTTTGGTTAACTATAGCTCAGAGAGATGGATTCACTTTCCCTATGTCAAAAACAATCAGGCTACTGAGCCTTATACCCCAAACCCTGCACTGCTGTGTATTGGCTGGCTTATCCCTGGGGGAGCACATTGTCTTATGAAAAGAGTACTTAGATGCAAGCATGAATTGTCCTGTGTTGCACTTCTGTGATAGCCATAATTATTGCCATTTTACAAATGAGAAATGGAGGTTTAGAGAGATACATTGCTTTTGAAAGTCACATAGCAAGTATAAACAAAAGATCTGAGAGTTTCTCCAACATTATAAGGATTCCTTCCAACAAGCTAGGAGTACCAAAAAATGTTTTAAGTCCTAAATTTCCTAGGGCCATTACATGTACTAGTAATTAATAGTTCACTAAACACTCATAATTAGTTAAATTAAGGGTATTACTCCTTTTCCACAACTCCTCATCAAAAGAAAATATTCTATAAGTGATGCCAATTAAATCATGAAGGACCAAAAGTGTAAAGTATATAGTTCCTGCTACAATTTTATTTTTTTTTTATTGAAGTATAGTTGACACACAGTGTTGTATTTGTTCAGGGGTACAACATCATGATTTGACAATTCTATACATTATACAATGCTTACCACGATAACTATAGGTAACATATGTCATCACACAACATTATTACAATATGATTGACTATATTGCCTATGCCTTATTTTTAATTTCCCTGACTTACATACTTAATAAGTTTATACTTCTTGATCCCCTTGGACAACCAATGTTGTCCTTGCCCCCACTCTCCTCTGGTCAAACACCACTTTGTTCTCTGTATTTGAGTCTGTTTCTGTTTGTTTCTTAGATTCTACATGCAAGTGAAATCATACAGTATTTTTCTTTCTCTGTTTGACTTATTTCACTTAGCATAATACCCTCTAGGTTCATCCATGTTATTGCAAATGGGAAGATCTTTTACTTATGGATGAGTAATATTACACTATATATACATACCACTGCTTCTTTATCCATTCATTTATTGGTGGACACTTCGGTTGCTTCCACATCTTAGCTACTATAAATAATGCTGTCTTAAACATAGGGGTGCATATATCTTCTTGAGTTAATGTTTTCAATTTCTTTGGTTAAAATTCAGTAGTGGTATTACTAGATCATATGGTATTCCTATTTTAAATTTTTTGAGTAATGCCCATACTCATTTCCAGACTAGCTGTACCAATTTACATTCCCAGCAACAGTGCATGAGGGTTTCCTTTACAGTACATTCTTGCCGACATTTGTTATTTCTGATCTTTTTGATACTAGCCATTCTGACTAGTGAGAAGTGGTATCTCATTGTAGTTTTAATTGAATTTCTATGATGATAGTGATGCTAAACATCTTTTCATATGTCTGTTGGCCATTGTATTTTTTAGGAAAGATATTTACTCAGCTCCTTAGGTCTTCTACCCATTTTTACATTGGATTGTTTTGTTGATGTTGAGTTATATAAGTTCTTTATATATTTTGGATATCAACCCCTTTTTGGATATAACATTTGCAAATATCTTCTCCCATTCAGTAGACTGCCTTTTCTTTTGCTGCTTAAATCTTGTGTGTGTGTGTGTGTGTGTAGTCCCAATAGTTTATTTTGCCCCCCCACCTTACCTGAGGAGATATATCCATAAATATATTCCCCAAAGACTCATGTCCATGTTTTCTTTAAGAAATTTAATAGTTTTGGGTCTCCAATTTTAGTCTTTTTATTAAATTTTATTTTATTTTATTATGTTACATTAGTCATCATACAGTACACCATTAGTTTTTGATGTAGTGATCCACAATTCATTGTTTGCGTATAACACCCAGTGCTCCATGCAATACAAGCCCTCTTTAATACTCATTACCAGGCTAACCAATTCCCCCACCCCCTTTCCTCTAAAACACTCAGTTTCCCAGAGTCCATAGTCTCTCATGGTTCAGCTCCCCCTCCGAATCCCCCCCCTTCATTTTTCCCCTCCTTCTCCTAATGTCCTCCATGTTATTCCTTATGTTCCACAAATAAGTGAAACCATATAATAATTGACTTTCTCTACTTGCTTCACTTAGCATAATCTCCTCCAATCCCATCCATGCTGATGTAAAAGTTGGGTATTCATCTTTCTGATGGTTGAGTAATATTCCATTGTATATGTGGACTACATCTTCTTTATCCATTCATCTGTTGAAGGGCATCTTGGCTCTTTCCACAGTTTTGCTATTGCAGACATTGTTGCTATGAACATTGGGGTGCATATGGCCCTTCTTTTCACTACATCTCTGTCTTTGGGGTGAATACCCAGTAGTACAATTGCTGGGCCATAGGGTAGCTCTATTTTTAATTTTTTGAGGCACCTCCACACTGTTTTCCAAAGTGGCTGTACCACCTTGCATTCCCACCAACAGTGTAAGAAGGTTCCCCTTTCTCCACAACCTCTCCAACATTTGTTGTTTCTTGCCTTGTCAATTTTTGCCATTCTAACTAGTGTAAGGTGGTATCTCAGTGTGGTTTTGATTGGAATTTCCCTGATAGCTAATGATGATGAACATCTTTTCATGTGTCTGTTAGCCACTTGTATGTCTTCTTTGGAGAAGTCTGATCTCTTCTGTCCATTTTTTGACTTAATTATTTGCTTTTTGGGTGTTGAGTTTAAGAAGTTCTTTATAGATCTTGGATACCAGCCCTTTGTCTGTAGTGTCACTTGCAAATGTCTCTTATTCTGTGGGTTGCCTCTTTGTTTTGTTGACTGTTTCCTTTGCTGTGCAAAAGCTTTTAATCTTGATGAAGCCCCAAAAGTTCATTTTTGCTTTTGTTTCACTTGCCTTTGGAGATGTATCTTGAAAGAAGTTGCTGTGGCTGATGTCAAAGAAGTTACTGCCTATGTTCTCCTCTAGGATTTTGATGGATTTCTGTCTCACATTGAGGTCTTTCATCCATTTTGAGTTTATTTTGGTGTATGGTGTTAGAGAATGGCCGAGTTTCATTTTTCTGTATATAGCTGTTAGAGAATGGTCGAGTTTCATTCTTCTGTATATAGTTGTCCAATTTTCCTAGCACCATTTATTGAAGAGACTGTCTTTTTTCCATTACATATTTTTTCCTGCTTTGTCAAAGATTATTTGACCATGTAGCTGAGGGTCCATATCTGGGCTCTCTGTTCCATTGGTCCATATGTCTGTTTTTGTGCCAGTACCATGCTGTCTTGGTGATCACTGTTTTGTAATATAGCTTGAAATCGGGCAACATGATGCCACGAGCTTTGTTTTTCAACATTTCCTTGGTGATTCGGGGTCTTTTCTGATTCCATACAAATTTTAGGATTGTTTATCCAGCACTTTGAAAAATGTCATTGGAATTTTGATCGGGATGGCATTGAAGGTATAGATTGCTCTGGGTTAGCATAGATATTTTAACAATGTTTATCCTTCCAAACCATGAGCATGGAACATTTTTCCATCTTTTTGTGTCTTCCTGAATGTCTTTCATAATTGTTCTGTAGTTCCTAGAGTATAGATCCTTTACCTCTTTGGTTAGGTTTATTCCAAGGTATCTTATGGTTTTGGGTGCTATTGTAAATGGAATCGTTTCTCTAATTTCTCTTTCTACAGTTGCATTGTTAGTGTATAAGAAAGCAACTGATTTCTGTGCATTGCTATTGTATCCTGCCACATTACTGAATTGCTGTATGAGTTCTAGTAATTTGGGGGTGGAGTCTTTTGGATTTTCCACATAAAGTACCAGGTCATCTGCAAAGACAGAGTTTGACTTCTTTGCCAATTTGAATGCCTTTTATTTCTTTTCATTGTCTGATTGTTGTTGCTAGGACTTCTAGTACTATGTTGAACAATAGTGGTGAGAGTGGGCATCCTTGATGTGTTCCTGATCTTAAGGGAAAGGCTCTCATCTTTCTCCATTGAGGATGATATTTGCTGTGAGTTTTTAATAAATGGATTTTATGAACTTAAAGAATGTTCCCTCTATCCCTATACTCTAAAGAGTTTTAATCAGGAAAGGATGCTGTATTTTGTCAAATGCTTTTTCTGCATCAATTGAGAGGACCATATGGTTCTTCTCTCTCCTCTTACTAATGTGTTCTATCACATTGATTGATATGCAAATGTTGAACCACCTTTGCATCCCAGGGATAAATCCAACTTGGTCACGGTGGATGATCCTTTTAATGTATTGTTGGATCCTATTAGCTAGGATTTTGTTAAGAATTTTGGAATCCATATTCATCACGGGTATCGGTCTGAAATTCTTTTTGATGGGGTCTTTGCTTGTTTTGGGGATTAAGGTAATCATTTTTAGTCTTTAATTCATTTTGACTTCTTCTTTTCCATTTTGAGTTTGTTTTGGGGTATATTGAGAAGGTGGTCCAGTTTTTCCCAACACCATTTGTTGAAGACACTGTCTTCTCCCTGTTGTATATTTTTGCTTCCTTTGTTGTAGATTAATTGAGCAAATAAGTATGGGTTTATTTTTGGGCTCTCTATCCTGTTCTATTGATCTATATGTTTATTTTTGTGCAAGTACCATACCGTTTTGATTAGTATAGCTTTGTAATATATATTACAATCTGGTATTATGATACTTGAGATTTGTTGTTATTAAGGTTGTTTTGGCTATTTGGGGTCTTTTGTGGTTACATACAAATTTTAGAATTAGTCTGGATTCAAGAAAATACATTTGGTATTTTGATAGGGTTTGCACTGAATCTGTAAATTGCTCTAGGTGGTATGGACATTTTAACTATTAAATTTTTCCAGTCTATGAGCATGGTATATTTTCCCAATCATTTGTGTCCTCAATTTCTTTCATCAGTGTCTTTTAGTTTTTAGAGTAGAGGTCTTTTACTTCCTTGGTTAAATTTATTCCTAGGTATTTTATTCTTATTTGTATAATTATAAATGGAATTGTTTCTATAATTTCTCTTTTGCTACTTTGTTGTTAGTGTATAGTAATGCAACAGATTTCTCTGTATTAATTTTGTACCTTGCAATTTTACTGAATTTGTTTACTCTAATAGTTTTTTTTTTTAATGTAGTGTTTAGAGTCTCCTATATTGTCATGTCATCTGCAAATTGGCAGTTTTACTACTTTACCAATTTAGATGCATTTTTTTCTTTTATTTTTTTACATGTGATATTTTTTATTATGTTATGTTAATCACCATACATTACATAATTAGTTTTTGATGTAGTGTTCCATGATTCATTGTTTGCATATAACACCCAGTGATCCATGCAGAATGTGCCCTCTCTAATGCCCATCACCAGTCTAACCCATCCCCCACCCCCTCCCCTCTAGATCCCTCAGTTTGTTTTTCAGAGTCCATAGTCTCTCATGGTTCGTCTCCCCCTCCAATTTCCCCCCCTTCATTCTTCCCCTCCTGCTATCATCATCATCATCTTCTTCTTCTTTCTTCTTTCTTCTTTCTTCTTTCTTCTTTCTTCTTTCTTCCTTCTTCTTCTTCCTCCTTCCTCCTTCCTCCTCCTTCCTCCTTCCTCCTTCCTCCTTCTTCTTCCTTCTTCTTTCTTCTTTCTTCTTTCTTCTTTCTTCTTTCTTTCTTCTTTCTTCTTCTTCTTTCTTCTTCTTTCTTCTTCTACATATAATGTATTATTTGTTTCAGAGGTACAGGTCTGTGATTCAACAGTCTTACACAATTCACAGCTCTCACTATAGAACATACTCTCCCCAATGTCTATCACCCAGCCACCCCACCCCTCCCATCCCCCACCACTCCAGCAACCCTCAGTTTGTTTCCTGAGATTCTTTTTATTTTCTAAGTTTTGTGGCTAGGACTTCAGTACTACTTCAAATAATAGTGATGAGCAGACATATTTGTTCATAATCTTATAGGAAAAGCTATCCATTTTTCCCCATTGAGTGAGATGTTAGGTGTGGAACTTTCATATATGACTCTTATTATGTTGAAGTATATTCCCCCTAATCCTACTTTTTGATAATTTTTATCATGAACAGATGTTGAATTTTGCCAAATGCTTTTTCTGCATTTATTGAAATTCTTTTTTCTTTCTCATGTTAACATGATATGTCATGTTGATTGATTTGCTTATATTGAAACATCTTTGCATCCCTATAATAAATCCCACTTGATCTTGCTGAATGAGTCCTTTAATGTATTGTTAAAATCAGTTTGCTGATTTCTTTTTAAGGATTTTTGAACCTTTGTTCATTAAGGATATTGGTCTGCAGTTTTCTTTACATGCTGTATCTTTTCTGGTTTGGTATTAGGATAATGCTGGACTTGAAGAATAAATCTGAAAGCTTCCCTTCCTCTTCTGATTTTTGGGATAGTTTTAGGAGGGTAGGTATTAAATCTTTTTAAAAGAAATAATTGATAAAATTCACCTGTGAATCTATCTGGTCCTGGACTTTGTTGAGAGTTTTTTGGTTACTGATTCAATTTTGTTGCCAGTAATCTGTTCAGATTTTCTATTTCTTATTCTATTTTAGAACATTATATATTTCTAGGAATTTTACATTTCTTCTAGCTTGTCAAATTTATTGTCCTATAATTTTTTGTATTTTATGATCCTTTTTATTTCTGTGATATGGGTTGTTACCTCTTTCATTTCTAATTTTATTTGGTTCTCTCTTTTTTTCTTATGAGTCTGGTTAAGGGTTTATCAATTTTGTTTGTCTTTTCAATTTTTTTAGTCTCTATTTCATTTATTTCCACTGTGATCCTTTCTACCAGATTTGGGCTTTCCTTGTTGTTCTTTTTCTAGTCTCTAGGTGTAAAGGTAGATTGAGATTTTTTTCTTGTTTCTTGAGTTAGGCCTCCAATGCTTTAAATTTCTGTCATAGAAGTTCTTTAACTACCTTTCTCTTTGGGTTGACAGATAATTACAGTTATTATAACCTCATGTTGGATTGACCAATATCTTTATGTAATGCCCGCCTTGTATCTTGTTACAATATTTGTTTTCAAGTCTATCTTGTCTGATGTATTACTACACTGCTTTTTTTTTTTACTTCCATTTAATGCAATATCTTTTTCCATCCCTTCATTTTCAGTGTATAGGTGTTTCTAGATCTGAAGTGAGTCTCTTGTAGGCAGCATATAGACGGGTACTGTTTTTATATCCATTCAGCATTGCCTGGTCTTTTGACTGGGGCATTTACACCATAAACATTTAGTTATTGATTCATATGTTCTTATAACCATATTGTTAATATTTTCTGGTTGTTTTTGTAGGTCTCCTCTGTTCCTTTTTTTTTAAGTGTTATGCTTGGCTTTCTTTTGCTTTATTTTTCCAAGTTTTTATTTAAACTACCAAAACTGAAACAGGAAGAAATATAAAACTTGAATAAATTGATAACCAGCAAAGAAATTGAATCAGTAATCAAAAGTCTTCCAACAAACAAAAGTCCAGGGCCAGATGGCTTTACAGGGGGAATTCTATCAAATATTAAAGAGGAGTTTATACCTCTTCTTCTCAAACTGTCCTAAAAAATAGAAATGGAAGAAAAACCTCGAGATTCATTCTGTGAGACCAGAATTACCCTGATTAAAAAACAAAACAAAACAAAGACTGCACTAAGAAAGAGAACTACAGGCCAATAACTCTGAGAAACATGGATGCAAAAATTCTCAATAAAATACTAGCAAATCGAATCCAACAGTACATTAAAAGAATCATTCACCACATCAAGTGGGATTTATTCCCGGGTTGCAGAGAGGTTCAATATTTGCAAATCAGTCAATGTGCTACACCACATTAATAAAAGAATGGATAAGACCCATATGATCCTTTCAATAGATCCTTTAGTATGACAGCTATTTAGCATGACAGCTAAAGTGGTTATACACCTGGGCTCCTTGGAGCTTTCTGGGGTAACCTTACAGGAGGGATGGAGCTGAAGTGGGCATGAGCTAGAGGGATCCTGGGCTGTTCCATGGAGTGGTTGTTCTGAGGGGATGGCTGGATATTAAGGGGGTACTGGCTGGGAGGTCTGAGGGTGCCCTCACAGGGGAAAGCCCTGGGAGAAAACTAGAGATAAAGCAAGTGTGGCTGGAAGATCCTGGTGTGCCCTGGCAAATCATCCAGGGGTGAAGCTGTGCAGGCCTATAGCATTCTAGGATGCTTTATGTCTGTCACCTTGGCCAGATGGCTGTAGCTATAGGGGATGCTGTCCAGGTGTGTCCCAGTGTATGCTCCATTAGAGCTGCCTTGGTTGGATGACTGGGGCTTGCTGGGGCAGAATCCTGGCTAGGGCACCTGGACCTTGCTCCATCTGCAAGGTAAAGGGAGAATGCAAACAGTGGCTCTGGCCAGCCCCTCCAACTCTGAAGAATGTTCTGTGGCTCCTCCACCATTTGGTGGAGTTCCAAGGCTGGTTCCTTTATATTCTAGTTGACCTATTAAATGCTGTTTCCTTTTTTTTTTTTTTCCCTATGCCCAGGGCATCTGGCACTGGCACGGTTTAAGGGCCCAGGTTTGCTGAAGAGGGAGCCTAGGGCACTTAGTCACTGCTCTTATGTGTGCTGTCAAAGTGGATAGGAAGATAAACTGCGGTGCTTGCCAGCCCCTCTGACCACAGAAAGAGTTCCAGCAGGCCCCCCACTGTTTGACAGAGGGCTAGTTATTTTATATTCTGGTTGCCTTTTCAAGTCACCGCATTTTGTTTTTCTAAGACTCGAGGTAGATAAATCTGCTCACAGTCACACAGTACTATCCCTACCCATTGTAGTTCAAAATATTGGTGGGGATTCACAGTCATTAATGTGTTTCCATCTCTCCTACTGCCTTTGTGATACCTCTATCTTCATTGTGTAGAAGTTGTTTAGTCAACCCTCAGTTCTTTTTCAGGAGTAATTGTTCTTGGAGATTTGGTATGTCCAAGGAGGAGGTATGTTCGGGATCTTCCTATGTCACTAGCTTGGGCACTCTTTCTCTATTTTTTTCCTTTATTTCTAAGTTTATTTATTTGAATCCTCTTTTTTTTTTTTTGGTGAGACTGACAAAAAGTTTATCAATTTTATTTTTCCAAATAACAAGCTCTTGGTTTCATTTTTTTTTTATTCTATTAGTCTCTATTTCATTTATTTCCACTCTGATCTTACTATTTCCTTCCTTCTACTAACTTTATGCTTTGTTTCTCCTTTTTCTAGCTCTTATAGGTATAAGGTTAGATTATTAGAGATTTCTCATCTTAAGGGGGTACTGGCTGGGAGGTCTGAGGGTGCCCTCACAGGGGAAAGCCCTGGGAGTAAACTAGCGATAAAGCAAGTGTGGCTGGAAGATCCTGGTGTGCCCTGGCATGTCTTCCATGTATTTGTGTTTTGCCCAAAATTATTCGTAAAATTAATTTCTATTTTCATACCATTGTGGTCAGAAAAGTTGCTTGATATGACTATAGTCTTCTTAAACTTGAGAATTATTTGGAGTACTAAAATGTGATGTATCCTGGGGAATATCCATGTACACTTGAAAAGAATGTGTAGTCTGTTTCTGGATGAAGTATTCTGTGCGTACCTATTAAGTATATCTGTTCTAATGTGTTGTTCAAAGCCACTGTTTCCTTATCGATATTTTGGATGATCTATCATTGATATAAGTGAGGTGTAAGTTTCTCCACTATTATTGTTTTACTGACCATTTCTCCATTTGTGTCTGTTAATATTTGCTTTATGTATTTAGGTGCTCATATGTTGGGTGCATAAATATTTAAAATTTTATATCCTTTTGTTGGATTGATCTCTTTATCATTATGTAATGACCTCTATGTCTCTTGTTACAGTCTTTATTTTCAAGTCTATTTTTGTCTAATAAATGTATTACTTCCCTAGGTTTCTTTTTTAAACTTCCATTTTCATGGAATGTCTATTTTATCACTTCACCTTAAGTCTGTATATGTCTTTAGGTCTGAAGTGAGTCTCTCACTTCTCTAGACAGCATATAGATGTTTACTTTTTTTTTCTTTTTATCCATGCTGTCATCCTATGTCTTTTGATTAAATCATTTGGTCCATTTACATTTAAAGTAATTATTAACAAGTATGTATTGCCATTTTGTATATTGTTTTCTGTGTTTTGTTTTCTTGTAGTTACTTTCTTTTGCTCTCTTCTCTTGTGGTTTGATGGCTTTCTTCAGTGTTATGCTTGGATAACTTTCTTTTTATTTTTGTGTATCAACCACGAATAAAAAATCAAAAACCTGTCGTAACCACTGGGTTCATGTATAACACCCTATGTGTATAGCAGTCTATATTTAGTTGGTCACTTAAGTTTGAACACATTCTAAAAGCACCAAAAATTACTCTCCTCTATATTTTATGTATAAACATAAAACGTCCTATTTCATATCTCTTTATTTTATGTATCCTTGACTAATTATTATAGATGTATTTGATTTTTAATTTCCATACTGGCTTTATAGCAATTAGTCTACTACCTTTTCTATATGTTTGTTTTTAACAGTGAAATTTTTCTTTCATAATTTTCTTCTTTCTGGTTATGCCCTATTCTTTCTACTTAAAGCATTCCTTTTAACATTTTTTTTTTTTTTTTTTTGGTAAACCTTGCTTAGTGGTGATGAGCTCCTGTATCTTTTTCAATTCTGAATGGATTACTTTGGCAGGTAGATGATTCTTGGTTGTGGATTTTCTCCTTTCAGCACTTTGTATTTCTTCAAATTGAAATATAATGAACATACAGATTTATATTTCAGGTGTACAACATATTGATTCAACAATTCTATATTACTCAATGCTCACCATGATGTTACCATCTATGATCCAAGTTATTACAATATTGACTGTATTATGTTGTACTTTTCATCTCTGTGTTTTTATAACTGGAAGTTTGTACCTCTAAATCCATTTTATTTCACCAGTCACCCCATTCACTTCTCCTCTGGCAACCACTAGTTTCTTTGCTGTATTTAAGAATCTTTTTTTTCCAGAGTGGCTGTTTGCATTCCCACCAACAGCATAAGAGGGTTCCCCTTTCTCCACATCCTCACCAACATTTGTTGTTCCCTAGTATTCTCTTTATCAATACTTTGCCCCTTCAGAAGGGGGGTAGGGGTAACAGGGTGATGGATATTAAGGAGGGCACGTGTTGTGATATGCACTGGGTGTTATACGTAACTAATGAATCACTGAACAGTACATCAAAAACTAATGATGTACTATACAGTGGCTAACTGAACATAATAATAACAAACAAACAAACAAACAAAAACCACTTGTTGTTCCCTGCCTTTTAATTTTAGCCACTCTGACTGGTGTAAGGTGATATTTCATTGTGGTTTTGATTTCTATTTCCCTGATGACGTGATATGAAACATTTTTTCATGTGTCTGTTGGCCATCTGTATGTGTTCTTTAGAGAAGTGTCCATTCATGTCTTCTGCCCATTTCTTGACTTGGATTTTTTGCTTTTTGGGTGTTGAGTTTGATAAGTTCTTTATAGATCTTGGATACCTTTATCTCTAATGTCATTTGCACATATCTTCTCCCATTCCATATAGGTTGCCTTTTAGTTTTGTTGACTATTTCCCTTGCCATGCAGAAGCTTTTTATCTTGATGAAGTTATCATCATTTTTGAAATGACTTCTGTCCCATTGTATATTCTTGCCTTCTTTGTTGTAGATCAGTGGACCATGAAGTTGAGAGTTTATCTCTCAGCTTTTTATCATGTTTTACTGATCTATGTGTCTATGCTAGCACCTTACTGTTTTTATTACTATAGCTTTGTAGCATACCCTGCAATCTGAGATTGTATTAACCCAGGCTTTGTTCTTTCTTCTTTCTCAAGATTGTTTTGGCTATTCAAGATCTTTTTTAGTTCCATACAAATTTTAGTATTTTTTCTAGTGAAAAAATGCTGTGGTATTTTCACAGGGATTGCTATGGATATTATGAACATTTTAATGACATCAAATCTTCCAATCCATGAGCATGGTATACTTTTCCATTTGTCTGTGTCCTCTATTTCTTTCATTGGTTTTCAGAATGTAGATCTTTTACTTCCTTGATTAAATTTATTTCAAGGTATTTTACTCTTTTTGGTGCAATTATATATGGTATGTTCCAAATTTCTTTTTCTTTGAATTCATTTTTATTGTGTAGAAATGCAACCTATTTCTTTTTGTTTGTTTTACCTTTCTATTGATTGATTGGTTGGTTGGTTGGTTGATTGATTTTTTGATGTAGTGTTCCATGATTCATTGTTTGCATATAACACCCAGTGCTCCATTCAATATGTGACCTCTTTAATACCCATCACCAGGCTAAACCATCACTCCACCCCCTCCCCTCTAGAACCCTCAGTTTGTTTCTCAGAGTCTATAGTCTCTCATGGTTCATCTCCCCCTCTGATTTCTCCCCCTTCATTTTTCCCTTCCTACTATCATCATCTTCATCTTCTTTTTTTTTTTTTAACATATAATGTATTATTTGTTTCAGAGGTACAGGTCTGTGATTCATCAGTCTTACACAATTCACAGTGCTCACCATAGCACTTCCCAGTGTCTATCACCCAGTCACCCCATCCCTCCCACCCCCCACCACTCCAGCAACCCTCAGTTTGTTTCCTGAGATTAAGAATTCCTCATAACAGTGAGATCATATGATCATATAATACGTGTCTTTCTCTGATTGACTTATTTCGCTCAGCATAATACCCTCCAGTTCCATCCACATCGTTGCAAATGGCAATATTTCATCCCTTTTGATGGTTCCATAATATTCCATTGTATATATATATACCACATCTTTCACATCTTTATTCATTCATCTGTTGATGGACATCTTGGCTCTTTCCATAGTTTGGCTATTGTGGACATTGCTGCTATAAACATTGGGGTGCATGTACCCTTCAGATCACTACACTTGTATCTTTGGGGTAAATATCCAGTAGGAAATGCAATCTATTTCTATATATTAATTTTGCATTCTGAAACTATACGGAATTTATTCTAAGATTTTTTTTGTGGAGTCCTTAGTCCTATATAATATTCATATAATATTGTGTCATCTGGAAATTATGACAGTTTACTTCTTCCTTACCAATTTGGATTCCTTTTATTTCTTGTGCTTGCAGGATTGTTACAGTTAGGAATTTCAGTGCTATGTTGAATAAAAGCAGTCACAGTGGACATTACTCTCTCGTTCTTGATCTAGAGGAAAAGCCCTGTTTTTCACTGTTTAGTAGGTGTGTTAGTTCTGAGTTTGTCATACATGGCCTTTATTATGTGAGGTATATTTCCTCTAAACCCATCTTGTTGAGTTTTTATCATGAATGGATATTTTAGTTTGTCAAATGCTTTTTGTTCATCTATTGAGATGATCACATGGGTTTTATCCTTTCTCTTGTTAATGTGATATAGCACATTGATTTTGTGAATATTGAACCATCTTTGCATCTCTGGAATAAATCCCATTTGATAGTGATGAAGAATTGCTTTAATGTATTGTTGAAATCAGTTTGCTCATATTTTGTTGAGGATTTCTGCATGTGTGTTAATCAGAGATATTGGCCTGTAGTTTTCTCTGTAGTATTTTTGTCTGGTTTTGGTATCAGGGTACTAAAGCCACATAGAATGAATTTGGAAGTTTTCCTTCCTTTTCTGCTTTTTGGAATAATTTGAGAAGAATAGGTATTCACTCCTCTTTAAATGTTTTATAAAATTCACCTGTGAACCCATCTGCCCCAGACTTTTGTTTGTTGGGAGTTTTTTGATTACTGATTCAAATTCATTACAAGTAGTCTATTCAAGTTTTCTATTTCTTCCTGATTCAGTTTTAGAAGATTGTATATTTCTAGGAATTTATCCATTTCTTCTACATTGTTCAATTTGTTGGCATCTAAATTTTTATAGTAATTTCTGTGGTATTGGTTGTTATTTCTTCTCCTTCACTTCTAACTCTATTTTTGTCCTCTTTCTTGATGAGTCTGACTAAAGGTTTTTCAGTTTTATCTTTTCAAAGAACCAGTTCTTGGTTTTATTGATATATATATATATAATTTTTGTCTCAATTTCATTTATCTCTGCTCTGGTCTTTATTATTTCCTTCCTTCCTTCTACTTGTTTTGGGTTTTGCTCACTTTTTAAAAAATCTCTTTAGGGTGTTAGGTTGAGATTTTTTTCTCATTTTTTAGGTAGGCCTACTGTAATGTTATAAGCATCCTTAGAATTACTTTTGCTGTATTCAAACATTTGGACCATTGTTATTTCATTTTAATTTGTCTCTGTTTAAAATTTCCTTTATTTCTTGTTGACCTATCTGTTGTTTAGTAATATGTTAGTCTCAGTGTATTTTTGTTTTCCAGATTTTTTCTTGTGATTTCTGGTTTCATAGTGTTTTCAGAAAAGTTGCTCAATATGATTTTAATCTTATATTTAGTGAGAATTGTTTTGTGTTTTAACATGTGATCTATCCTGGAGAATATCCATGTGCACATGAAAATATGTATTCTGTTTTTGGATGGAATGCTCTGTACATATCTATTAGGTCCATCTGGTCCAATGTGTCATTCAAAGCCAGTTTTCTTATTGATTTTCTGCCTGATATATCCATTGAAGTGGGGTGTTAAAGTGACAAACTGACAGTAATACAATAATAGGGGACATTTTCTGTTAATACTTGCCTTATATATTTAAGTCTTCCTTTATTGGGTGCATAGATATTTACAATTGTTATATCCTCTAATTGGATTGATCCTTGAAGGACATTGCTGTATCCTCCTTTGTTTTTTCCTATAGTTTTTGAAGTCTAATTTGATAAAAAAAAAAAATGCAGTAGCAATTCTTCTATGTTTGCATCATATATTTTTTCTTCCCTTTACTTTTTAGGTCTGAAGTGAGTCTTTTACAGTAGCATATAGATGGGTCTTTAAAAAGTCCATTTAGTAGAGACTATGGACTCAGAAACAAACTGAGGGTTCTAGAGGGGAGAGGGGTGGGTGGATGGGTTAGCCTGGTGATGGGTATTAACGAGGGCATGTATTGAATGGAGCATTGTGTGTTATATGCAATGAATCATGGAATGCTACCTCAAAAACTAATGATGTAATGTATGGTGATTAACATAACATAAGAAAATTTAAAAAATCCATCTAGTTAGCCTATGTCTTTTGATTGGAGCACTTAGTCCATTTGTATTTAAAGTAATTATTGATAGGTACATACTTGGCCACTTTGTTTTCTCGTTCTTTTTGTAGTTCTTCTTTTTCCTCTAGCAGTTTGATAGCTTTCTTTAGTATTATTTTTGGATTCATTTCTCTTTTTTGTGTGTACATAAGTTTTTTTGATTTGTTGTTACTACTGGGTTCATTCATAACATCCTGTGTGTATAGCAGTCTATATTTAGCTGAGAGTCACTTAAGTTCCAATACATTCTAAAAGCACTAAGGTTTTACCCCCCTCCACATTTTATGTATATGTCACATTTTACATCTTTATATTTTACGTATCCCTTGACTAATTATTGTACATATAATTGATTTTACTGTGTTTTAACATCTCTACTGGCTTTATCTTTTACTTACTACTTTGACTATGTTTGTTTTTATGTGTAACTTTTTTTCCTTATGTAATTTTCTTCTAGCTATTGGCTTTACTTTCCACTTAAATCACCTTAACATTTCCTGTGAAATGTTAAGCTGGTTTAATGGTGATGAACTCCTTTAATTGTTGTGTGTCTGGGAAAGTGTTTCTCCATCTATTCTAAATGATAACCTTGGTAAGCTTGGTTGTAGGTTTTTTTAAGTACTTTATATCATGCCACTTCCTTTTGGCCTGCAATGTTTCTGCTGGGATATCAGCTGATTTACTATGGGGTTTTCCATGTATGTAACGGTTTTCTTTTGGTGCTTTAAAAATTCTCTATCGGGCGCCTGGGTGGCTCAGATGGTTAAGCGTCTGCCTTCGGCTCAGGTCATGATCCCAGGGTCCTGGGATCGAGTCCCACATCAGGCTCCCTGCTCCTTGGGAGCCTGCTTCTCCCTCTGCTTCTCTCTCTCTCTCTCTCCTCCTCTGTCTCTCATGAATAAATAAATAAAATCTTTAAAAAAAAATAAAATAAATAAAAAAAATAAAAATTCTCTATCAATACTTTGCCATTTTAATTTTTATGTGTCTTGGTGTGGATCTCCTTGTGTTCATCTTGTTTGGGGCTGGTGGTGAATCCTGGATAAGTATGTCTATTTCCTTCCCCAGATTAGTGAAATTTCTAGCTGTTATACCTTCAACTAAATTTTCTGCCCCCTCTGTCTCTTTTCCTTCTGGCATCCCTATAATGTGAATGTTATTATGCTTGATAATACTGTAGGGGTCCCTGAACTTATTTTATTATTATTTTTTTCTTTTTGCTGTTCAGCTTGGTCACTTTCCATTCCGCAGATTCCAGATCACTGATCCATTCTTCTGCATCTTCTAATTGGCTGTTGATACCCTCTAGTGTATTTTTCATTTCAGGTATTCAGCTCTGATTCTTTTTAAATTTTTAATCTTTTCGGAAGTCCTTACAGAGTTCACCCACTCTTCTCTCAAGTCTGATGAGACATTTTTACCATTACTTTGAACTCTTTATCAGGCATATTGCTTATCTCATTTAAGTTTTTTTTTTGTATGATTTTGTTTGATTTGGGTCATATTCCTGTCTCTTCATTTCTTTATATGTATTCTATGTGTTAGGTAGGTCAACTACATCTACTGATCTTGAAATTATTGGTCTTATAGAAATTGTCCTCTAGTGCATTTCCCCCTGCTCACCAGAACCAGATGCTCCAGGGGTATCTCCTGTGTGGGCTACATGTATCCTCCTTTTGTGGTTAAGCCATGATTGCTGTGGTGGGTAGGGCTGGCCTTTAGGCCTGCTGACTACAATGAGCTATTATTATAGCTGTGGGTACACCAAAGGGCAGGATTTGTTCTCTGTGCAGCCAGCTGACAGTCCCTGCATAGGAACTGCAGGTGTGCTGATGTGTGGACTTAGCTTTCCCAATTTCCATGGTGGGAGTCACTTTGGAGGGGCACCTACAGGGGTTTGTAAAATGTTTGCAGGAAAACTTTAGGGTGAGGCAGTTGGAGAGGGTTAGTGCTGGCTCTACAAGCATCTATCTATTTAGCTGGAGGAGAAGAGAAATGGCACCCACCAGCACTTTTATTTCTAGAGAAATCTCCTGAAGGTCCCTGCCCCTCTAGCACCCATAATAAAATTATTAATCTCCTTCATGTATACCCTAGGTGCATTTAAAGTGTTTCTTCTATGCTATGTCTCAGGCTGAGTTATTTAGTGTGCTGGTTCTTTCAGGGTGCACTCTCCATTTCCTATAGCTCTCACTGAGTTAAGCTGCACTGACTTTTGAAGCAAGACATTACGAGGGCTCCTGTTCCCTGTATGCATTCCCAGGGCTGGGGGGGGGGTGCCAAGTGTGAGGTATGATCCCCTTTCTCCTCTGTGCTTGTCATGTCTCTCCTGTTTGTGTATTCACACTAAGGATTTGTTTCCCAACAGTGTTTCTACCCCCCTTCCCTTTTTAATGTGGCCTCTTTGTGATTAGCTGTAGAAGATCTATTGTACCAGTCTTCAGATGGTTTTCAGAATTAGTTGCTGTACATGTAGCCATTTCTTCAGTGTGTCTGTGGGATGAGCAGAACTCAGGATCCTGATATTCCATCATTTTCCCTCTCCCACATCAGGTTCTTAACCCATGGTTCAGCTTTAATTTTTGCTGAGTTTCTTCTTGAAATTTAGTAAGGTCTGAAGCAAGCACTGGTGGGTGATTTAGAATATGGAGCCAAATAGCATGGGAAAAAGTAGGCAAAGGAGGATAGCAGTACCTCATTTTCTATATCTTAGTCAAGGCTGAGAAGAATTAAATTTAAGCTAGAGAAGGGACATTTTGGAGGCAACCTGTGGCATAATCCAATAGGTTAAGGGCATGCTTAAAGGCAGCAGCTTTGGAGCCAGAGACTGGGTTCAAATTCTTTATTTAACACATTACCTTTGTGATTATGGGAAAGTTACTTAACCTCTCTGATCTTTATCAAACTTTATTTAGAAAAATAGTCTACAACAATTGTTGCAACTGCCTTACCATTATTCTCTTCCTTGGAGAGATCCATAAGGGATCCAGGAGGCAATATGCCTTAAGCTCTTATTCTAGTCAGGGAATTTCTCAGTCTAAGGATGAAATTTCCCACAAAACTTAGGAAGAAAAATTTTTAGCTACAACAAAAATTATCTTTAAAAATACTCTTCGTGAAGACTAACCCAACTTTCAGATTTGCCCCCATTTTCTTCTATTCTTCATTAAAAATGAACAGAATAATCTTATTCATTTAAAAATCAGAAGGTCCACATACAAATGGATAAATCATAGGTACATTTAACGGAGAAAAGAATCCAGCCGTGCCAGGTGCAATCCAAGAATAATGGCTCTTGCAGTGTTCCTGCCTCCTGCAGGGTTCCAGGCCAAGCTAGAGTGGAAGTGCCATATTGGAAAATTTCAGTCTTGCCATGCTCTCCATGGCATGTGTCTGTATGGGGTATTTTAAATGTAAGCAGAAGAGTTTTTATACCAACTGCTGTTTTCCAAATAAAATTTGAGCCATCCGCATCATTGACACCAGCTGTTTCTGTTAAGAAAAGTAATTTTTTGCATAAATTCATGAATCTGATAAGTCTATTCAATCTAGTTGATAAATCATGGCCATCAGAATTAAAAAACAAAATAAAATGGAGTCAGTTCTTTAGTTTGTAAAACTTGACCATCCACAAGAAACATTTACACACAGCCTGAGATATTTTGTAAAACTAGGTGAACCAAAAAGTAATCAATCAAAACATATTTAAGAAGCACTTTGATAGCCCTAAGGGAAAACAAAAAGTGTGTACAAGCAGACTGCCCATGTGAATAGTTTATAATTAACATTTACTTGTCTCTTTGTTGTTAGCAAATATGCCAGGTTATTATGGGAAACAGCCTCCCCACAAAACCCATTTTAACCAATTCCATATCTGAATTAGAAAACTGATAATATAAAAGAAACTAATAATGACATAGCAAAATGTTTCTATGTGAAACTGATTTCCACTAGGATCTCAGGATGGCTGAACCAGATCCATATATTAGTGACTCCCAGATACCTCCCATCCACTCTTCCTCAACTATTCAATGGGTGAACCACCCTGTCCCCACACTGCAGGATCATGAATTTCAGAGATGTGAGGGCTATTATGTACTAAGCACATAGCACTAAATCCAGAGGAGGGAAAGCTAGGAACCTCTGAATATTCCTGAAGCCACTGTGTTGTATGCAGAATTTTTTAATGTTGAAGACTTTTGAAGAGTAGGAACAAGGGGGAAAGCTCATAGAATGTCTAAGACATTCTTCTTAGTACAATGAATTTTTGGAAGAAAAATTCTTTTCTATTAATTTCCCAAACTCCCACATGGCATCTGCCAATTAATAAAATAAAAATGTCAAAAGACTATATTCAATAATGTATTTGAATATCCATATACAAGTAGTATTACACACTTTATGTATAGGCAACTCTTGTTTTTTCAATTAACCATCAAATTACTCTAGGCTTCTACTTGGAAAACTCTCTTGAACCCTACTAAATAATGCTGGGGCTCAGTTGGAAAAAAGATACCAATTTATTCTTCTAAAGATTTTTATTTATTTATTAATGAGAGACAGAGGGGGGGGGTCAGAGGGAGAAGCAGGCTCTGCGCTGAGCCGGGAGCCCAATGTGGGACTCGATCCCGGGACTCCGGGATCATGACCTGAGCCGAAGGCAGTCGCTTAACCAACTGAGCCACCCAGGTGCCCCCAATTTATTCTTCTAAACACCAGGTAGAGAACTATAAAATCCTATCAGTTCAGGGTTACTGCCATATTGCTATTCAATGGCTACTATTGAACAATGGCACTCTGATACAAGGAACACTAATGTACTGTACAGTGATGGCCTTGTTGGCCTGTTTCTTGTCTCACAGGGTTCAGTACCTGCAGGTACATCCTCATTCAGAAACATGTTCTGCTATTTCTAATCTCATAAAAACACCTGGATCTGCATTAAGATTAGGTTGCCAGCCATTTCTCTCAGAGTGAGGACCCCTCTAGGGCTTTCAGTATCCTGTATCATAAACTAGCTTTGGATTCTGCTAGAGACTGAATATTAATGTCCTCCAAAATGCCTATGTTAAAACCTAATCCCCAAAGGGATAGTATTTTAAGGTGGGGCCTTGGGAGGTCATGAATTCATGAGGGCTGAGGGGAAGGATCCAAGACAGTGACACAAGAAGACCCTGAACTCACCACCCCCCATGGACATACCAAATGTGCCTGTTTATAGAGCAATTCCTCTGGAATTAAAACTGAGGGCTGAATAGCTTCTGCACAACAAAAGACCACCTAGAGAACAGCAAGGGAGAAGGAGACAAGGTAGCAAAGGGAATCCCCATGCCTAGCACTGCTAACTGCAGTTGGGAGGGATAGTACTGAGGGACTTTGAGCAGATTTGTCTGCCCTGGGGCACTGGGAAAAAACCATGGTTTTCCAGGACAACTAGAATATAAAAGAACTAGCCCTAGAATCCACATGGCTATGGAGCTATTGGAACTCTCTCTGGGTCAAAGGGCATGGTGAGCCCCACTGCTTACGTCCCCTCCGCCGCCACATTGATACTGCAAACAGAAGCAGGGTCCTGGCACCATAGCTGGCCTGTTGGTGAGCCCCAGGCCACTAGGTCATACCAATCGTGGATGCCCAGGAGCAAAACACGGTTTAAAACAGCAACTAGAACATAAATTCCTAGAATTCTACCAAATGGCTAGGGGGTTGCTGAAACTTTCTCTGGGATGGAAGGACTACCATTTATACTCCCCTTCCACTTTGAAAGCATGGAGAAGAACAGGGTCTGGCCTACCCTAGAGCTGGCCTATCCCCCCTATTAAATTAACTAGCCCCCAGTAACCTCACCCATCCCTCCAAGCCTGCTGCAGGGTCGCATAAACCTGTACACCCCTAGTCAGTGCTCACTGCAGCTTCAGCTGTCTTGTTAAGATGACAGAGACCCAGGGACGCCTGGGTGGCTCAGTCGGTTAAGTGGCTGCCTTCGGCCTGGGTCATGATCCCAGGGTCCTGGGATCGAGTCCCACATCAGGCTCCTTGCTCGGCAGGGAGCCTGCTTCTCCCTCTTTCTCCCTCTGCTTGTGCTATCTCTGTCAAATAAATAAAATCTTAAAAAAAAAAAAAAAAGATGACAGTGATCCAAAGCACTCCAGAATGGTGCAGGCCCATGGAACTTTGGCTCCAGACAACTTGTCAGGGAACCCTTGGGGTAAAACATACCAGGAGCTTTTTGCCCACACCCATTTCAGCTCCAGACTATTAACCAGGGTGCCCCTGTGTGGAGCACACTGAGAACCCCTGGACTGCACCCAGTGTGGCTCCAGCCACTCCCCAGGGTGTCCCCTAAAGAAAGCACCCTAGGAAGCTCCAACTCATGCTGCCAGGGCACTACCTGCATGGAGCTCTCCAGTACTACCCAGCTTATACCCACATAAGCATCAGAAACCCTGTCAGGCACCTTTTGGGTGGAGAGTCCTTGGACTCCCCAAAACTTGTACCTACTTTAGTTTCAGCTGTCCTGCCAGGGCTCCCTTTATTTAAAGAGTCACAGGACTACCCTAAGCCATACCCACTCAAGCTTCAGCTGTTATGCCAAGGCACATTCTGTGCCTAGAGCCCTGGGACTTTCCTGTCCTGGGCCCACGGCAGCTGTGGCCCCCACTTGTAATGCCCTGGGACCTCCAGCCCATGACAGGCAGAGGTCCAGTTAGCCAAAGTCACCAGGCATACACAGTCTACACAAGAGATGACCATGCACAAGATCATTACTTCACATTTAAGTAGCTGTTTCACATAATTCATAGAAACAAACACAAAGTCAAACAAAATGAGAAGACAGAGGAATATGCTCCAAATGAAAGAACAAGACAAACCTCAGAAAAAGAACAGAATGAAATGGAGATAATCTATCTGGAAAAAGTTCAAAGTAATGGTCACAAAGATCCTCGCCAGAATGTAGAGGAGTGGATAAACTCAGTAAGAACTTCAATAATAAGACAGAAAATATAAAAAAGAACCAATCAGAGTTGAAGATTACAATAACCGAAATTAAAAAATACACTAGAGGGAAAAAATAATGCATTGGAGTATGCATAAGAATGGATCAGCAATCTGGAAGAAAGAGTAATGGAAAACACCCAAGCTGAACAACAAAAAGAAAACATTTAAAAAATGAGACTATATTAAGGATCTTTTGAACATCAAGTGAACAAATATTCACATTATAGCATTCCCAGAACAGAGAGAAAGAGGCAGAAAACTTATTTTAAGAAATAATAGTTTAGAACTTTCCTAACGGGAAAGGAAATGGACACCCAGGTTCTGAAAACACAAGGAATTCCAAACAAGATGAACCAAAGGAGCTCTACACCAAGATACATAATAATTAAGACAAAAATTAAAGATAAAGAGAGGCTCTTAAAAGGAGCAAGAGAGAAACAATTAATTATAAACAAGGGAAATATCCTTTAAGGTTATCAGCTGATTTTAAGCAGAAACTTTACAGGCTAGAAGAAAGTGGCAGGATATATTTAAAGTGCTGAAAGGAAAAAAAATCTACAACCAAGATTACTGTACCAGGCAAGGTTATGACTCAGAATTAAAGGCTAGATTTCCCCAGACAAAAAAAGTCATAGAGTTCATCACCAATATAAAGGAAAAGTAGATCAATCACTTATAAAACTAGTAAGAAGGTTAAAGGACAAAAGTAGTTAAAAGCAATTATATCTAAAATATTATGTAAGGGGACTTAGAAAATATGTGAAGTATGAAAACACATACATAAAATGTGGAGGAGGTAGTAAAAATGAAGTACCTTTAGCATGTGTTCAAACTTAAATGACCATCAACTTAATATAGAATGCTGTATACCTAGAAGGTTATATATGCACCTGAAGGTAACTGCAAACCAAAACTATACTAGATACACAAAAAATAAAGAGAAAGCCAAGTGTAACACCAAAGAAAGTTATCAATCACAAGAAGAGTGAGAGAAAAAGAACAAAGGAGAAATTAAAAAAACAAACCAGAGAACAATTAACAAAATGGCAATAAGTCTATACATATCAATAATTACTTTAAATGTAAATGGACCAAATGCTCCAATTAAAAGATATAGGCTGGCAGAATGGATAAAAGACCCAAGACCCATGAATGTGCTGCTTAAAGACACTCACTTCAGACCTAAAGATACATACAAACTGAAGGGATGGAAAAAGATATTCCATGCAAATGGAAACAAAAAAAGCAGGGTAGCAATACTCAGAAAAAAGACTTTAAAACAGACTATGACAAGAGACAAAGTAAGGCATTAATAATGATAAAAGGATCAAATCAATAGCCTATTACAATTGTAAATATCCATGTACCCAATACTGGATCACCTAAATATACAAAGCAACAGACATCAAGGAAGAAATTAACAGTAATACAATAATAGGGGACTTTAACACCTTACGAGTAGACATCAATGGAAAGATCATCTAGGGAGAAAAATCAATAAGGAAACAGTGGCTTTAAATGACACTTTAGACCAGATGGACTTAATAGATACATACAGAACATTCCATCTAAAAATTGTAGAATACACATTCTCTTTAAGAGCACATGAAACATTCTCCAGGACAGATGACTTGCTAAGCCACAAAACCAATCTCAATAAATTTAAGAGAATTGAAAGCAAATCAAGCATTTTTTTCCAACCACAAGGGTATGAAACTAGGAATTGATCCCAAGAAAAAACTGGAAAAAACACAGACATGTGGAGGTTAAACAATATGCAAATAACCAATAAATCAATGAAGAAATAAAAAAAAAAATACACAGGAACATGTGAAAGTTAAAACACAATGGTCCAAAGTCTCGGGTGAAGCGAAAACAGTTCTAAGAGGGAAATATGTGGCAATACAGATCTAATTCAAGAAACAAAAAAAACCCTCAAACATGTAACCTTATGACTAAAAGAACTAAAAAAAGAAAAAAAAAACCCAAAGTTAGTAGAAGGAAGGAAATAATAAAGATCAGACCAGAAATAAATCGAGACTAAAAACAAAACAAAACAAAACAAAAAACAGAAAGAACAATGAAACCAAGAGCCTGGTTCTTTGAAAAGATAAATGATATATCAATAAAGATTTAGTGTGACTCATCAAGAAAAAAAGAGAGAAGACCCAAGTAAAATTGGAAAATAAGAGAAGCAACAACTGACACCACTGAAATAAAAGGGACCATAAGAGACTACTATCAAAAATTATATGCCAAAATTGGAAATTTTAGATGAAATAGATAAATTTCTGGAAACATACAATCTTCCAAAATGGAATTTGGAGGAAAAAGAAATCTTAAATATTAATAAGTAGAAATGAAATGAAATCGGTAATCAAAAACCCAACAAACAAAAGTCTACAACCAAATAGGTTCACAGGTGAATTTTACCAAACACTTTAGAAGACTTAATATCCATTCTCTTCAAAATATTCCAAAACAATAGATGATGAATGAAAGCTTCAAAACATACACCATGAAGCCAGAATTACCCTGATACCAAAACAACACATAGATAGCACAAAAAAAGAAAACTATAGGCCAATATCCTTGACCAACAAATATGCAAAAATCCTCAACAAAATATTAGCAAACTGAACGTAACAATACATTGTAAGGATCATTTAGCACAATCAAGTGGGATTTATTCTGGGTATACAAGGATGGCTCAATATCCAAATCAACTTGACATACCACATTAACAAAAGGATAAAAATCATATTTCAATAGATGCAGAAAAAGCATTTGATGAAATTTAACATCTGCTCATGAGGAAAACTTCCAACAATATGGGTTTAAAGGAAACATACCTCAACATAATAAAGGCCATATATGACAAACCCACAGCTAACATCATACTCAAAGGTGAGAAATTGAAAGCTTTTATCATAATATCATAAAGAAGACAAAGATGCACACTCTTGCCACTTTTATTCAACATAGTACTGAAAGTCCTAGCCACAACGATCAGGAAAGGAAAAGAAATAAAAGGCATCCAAACCGGGAGGGGAAAAGTAGAATTTTCACTATTTGCAGATAACATAATACTATATATAGAAACCCTAAAGACTCTACTAAAAAACTATTAGAAGTAAAAAGTAAATTCAGGAAAGTTACAGGATAATAAATTAATATACAGAAACCTGTTGAATTTCTCTACAATAACAAAATAGCAGAAAGAGATATTAGGAAAACAATTCCCTTTACCTAGGAATAAATTTAACCAAGGAGGTGAAAGACCTGTACTCTGAATACTGTAAGACGCTGATGAAAAAAACTGAAGGTGACACAAATAAAAACATATCATGCTTATGAATTGGAAGAATTAATATTGATAAATGTTTGTTTTACCCAAAACAATCTAGGAATTCAATGCAATCCTATCAAAATAACAATAGTACTTTTCAGAGAACTAGAATAATCCTAAAATTTGTATGGAACCACAGAAGACCATGAATAGAAAAATCAATCTTGAAGAAGAGGAACAAAGCTCAAGGTATCACAATCCCAGATTTCAAGATACACTATAAAGCTATAGTAATCAAGACTGTATGATAGTGGCACAAACATAGGCACATAAATCAATAGAATAAAGGAATAAACCCACACTTTATATGGTCAACTAATCTATGAGAAAGGAGGTAATAATAAACAATGGGGAAAAAGCAGTCTTTTCAACAAAGGATGTTGGGAAAACTGGACAGCTACATGCAAAAGAATGAAACTGGACTATTTTCTTATACACACACAAAAATAAACTCAAGATGGATTAAAGACCTAAATGGGAGACCTGAAAACATAAAACACCTAGAAGAAAACATAGGCAGTAATTTCTTTGACATTGGCTGCAGAAACATTTTTCTAGACATGTCTCCTCTGGCAAGAGAAACAGAAGCAAAATTAAACTATGGAGATTACACCAAACTAAAAACAAAGCAAAGGAAACAACAAATCAAAAAGGCAACCGACTGAATGGGAAAAGATATTCACAAATGATATATCTGGTAAGGGGTTAATATCCAAAATGTATAAAGAACTTATACAACACCAAAATAATAAAATCTGTTCCAAAATGGGCAGAGGACTTGAATAGACATTTTTCACATGACATTCAGATGGCCAACAAACATATGAAAATATGTTGTACATCACTAATAACCAGGGAAATCAGAACTCCAATGAGATTCACCTCACACCTGTCAGAATGGTTAGAATCAAAAAGAGAAGAAATAAATGCTAGCAAGGATGTGGAGAAAAAGGAACCCTTGGGGTGCCTGGGTGGCTCAGTCATTAAGCGTCTGCCTTCGGCTCAGGTCATGATCCCAGGGTCCTGGGATCGAGCCCCACATCCGTCTCCCTGCTCGGCAGGAAGCCTGCTTCTCCCTCTCCCACTCCCCCTGCTTGTGTTCCCTCTCTCGCTGTGTCTCTCTGTCAAATAAATAAATAAAATCTTTAAAAAAAAAAAAAAGGAACCCTTGTGCACTACTGATGGGAATGTAAATTGGTACAACTACTGTGGAAAAGAGTGTGGAGTAAAAAATAAAAATAGATATACCATATGATCAGTAAGTCCACTGATGGGTATTTACTCAAAACAAAAACTAATTGAAAAAGATATATGCACCCCTATGTCTATTGCAGCATTACTTACAATAGCCAAAATATGGAAGCAACTGAAGTGTCCACTGATAGATGAATGGATAAAGAAGATATGGAATATATAACAATGCAATATTATTTAGTTATAAAAGAGAAATCTTCCATTTGTGACATGGATGGAGCTAGAGGGTATGCAGTAAGTGAAATAACGTGTGTTGAACATAGCTTAATGTATAAAGTTGTGGAATCACTTCACTGTACAGCTGAAACTGATGTAACATTATGTATCAACTATACTCAAAAAAATAGGTCAGAGAAGACAAATTCCATGATTTCACTTATATGTGGAATCTAAAAAACAAAAATCAAAAAGCAGAAACAAACTCAAATACTGGTGGTTGCTGTGGGGAGAGGGTTGGGGGGATGGGCAAAAAGTGGTGAAGGAGAGTGGTAGATAGAAGCTTCCAGTTAAGGAATGAATAAGTCATGGGGATGAAAGGTATAGCATGGGGAATATAGTAAATGGTATTGTAATAGTGTTGTATGGTGACAGAAGGTAGCTATACTTTTGGTGAACACAGCATAACCAATGGAGTTGTTCAATCACTATTTTGTATACCTGAAACTAATGTAACATTGTGTGTCAACCATATTTTAAATTAAAAAATTATTTAAAAAATTAAAAGATTATTTTCCTTATAAAAGAGACCCAGAGAGCTCCTTCAACCCCTTATGTCATGTGAGGATACAATGAAAAGAGAGCAGTCTGTGAACCAGTAAGTGCTCTCTTCCCAACACCTAATCTGTAGGGACTTGATCTTAGATTTCCCAATCTTCATAACTGTGAGAACTAAATTTCTATCATTTATAAACCACCCAAACTATAGTATCTGTTATAGCAGCCCAAACAAATACAGACTGGGTCAACTTTGTCCACCCAGAGAGGGTTCCTTAATTTCTAATCTCAAGGATAAGAATTGGGATCTTAGATTCATCCTTACCAGACCATATCCTGGCTTTTGGTCATCTTTCTCCCAAAAGATTTAACTCTGAAAACCAAGAGTCAGATGCCAAAAATGGTTCTTTTAAGAGATTTCCCCAGAACAATAGAACTTTCTTACCTTACAACTGCTTACCTAAGAAGAATGACCTAAGTAAATCCTCCCATAATGAGAGAACTCTTCTCTGAGATGACTTGCAATTCGTACCTCTGAACATAGAAGCTATTAACTTGTAACATATTGCTTTACCTACTGCAGTAATATACTCGAAAATAATTTTATATCATGATATATAAACATACATAATATATTATGTATTGTGAGATGTATTAGTTATTCAGTTTTCACATGCTGCTTACTGCACATGTGCTATCCCCTGGTTGGCAACCACGGACTTGGATCCTGTAGGTTAAAGACAGGTGACAATGATAAACATTTAAGTTGGCACTTCAGAGGGAAGCTCAGTCTGAGTCTTCTGCATATTTGACTAAAATAATAGGATGAGAAGGGTAAGTACAAAGAGGATTCATGAAAATATTATGAGACTGATGGGGCCAGCTACCAGCAATGTAGAGTAGGGGACTGGTAGTAGTGTTAGGGGGGAAAAAAGGAATATTCACTTACCTTTCACCACCTCTGCCATTCTGGACCCTCTACTATAGAGGAGAAGTAGCGTCTACCAAAAGGAAGGGAAAAGATAGTAGAATATGAGGAAAATCCAAAGAGAGTCCACCAACGTGGTAACTGTTTATCTAGAATAACAAAAACACATTAAAAACAGAATTAAGTGCTATTCATAGTTCTTATCAAAAGTTCAATAGAGAATGGAGAAATGTGTTGTTACTTCTCTCTCCCATAATTTTTGTTTCCCTCAGGTATTTCTTCTCCTTGCAAGTTTCCCAGTATTTTACAGAATAAGGTGGCATTTTATCTGAAAGCATTTGGTAAATGTTCTTTGAGTCTAGAAGGCCGCAATTTAACAAATGGCTTCCTCACACAAACTCTAAGCATGATACAGAATGATTGACACCTATGCCAGCATTTGAAAAGCAGCGAAGAGCTTTAAAGCATATAGTAGCTGAGACCAGGATGGAGTTTATCATCAGCCTTGAAGATTGTGGTTTATGTTGGCAATATAAAATATCTGTCATTTTAATACAGCTCTTACACAGATTTTTAAACATGTCATTAAATAAACATACCAGAAAGATGGGCCCAGAGAAAACCAGTTTTAAGATAACAACAATAGAATCAAAATACATTATCACCAGATAATAGTCTCCTACTGTTTGATAAAGGACTCAGCTTCCAAAGCCAAAACAAACACAGTGGCACAGCAAAGATGTTTGTTTTAGAAGTAGAAGACACTGATCTTATGACACGTTTCTATTACAATGGTTTTATTTCTGTTACAGAGCAGGCTAAACTTAAAATTATTCTAAATTCCAAAGTGTTCAGAGAAAGTCAGTCAGTGCATCATAGCGTAGCTACCACCTGTATGCAGACATAGTGAGGTCCTCCCTCCCCTCCACCATTCATTACCCTTCCTAGTACTGCCCCAAATATGATCTGCACCATAGAGAGACTAAAACAATAGGAACATGAGTCAATAAGTACAGGAGTTATATGAGGGGTGGGATAATGTTCAGAAGTGATATTTTTTTATTTACAGCATTTTGAAAACTCACATTCAAAGATAAAATCCTCTACCTATCTCTTTTGAAGAGCTCAGGACTTGCTTGGAGAGGTAATTAAAAGTTACTTAAAGCCATCTCCATTTCCATTGTTTTAATATTCAAGTGTCTTTACAGTATGGAAGAGACCTGGCCTGTGTGGTTGGGGGATAGGCATGAGAATAATGTATGAATAACAACGTGGACACTGAAGCTTCATTCTTGCTGTAATCCTGGAATAACACTCTTCTCTCTCATCCCTATACTTTACCCAATGTTATGATGGAAACGCGACTCCTCTCTTTCAACCAAACCTCAATGAGTTTTGCTTCTTCATGAAACTATACCTTCGTATCTTCCTAATTTGTTCATTCAGAGACCACCTGAAGAGTGGATAAGTAGCATTGTGGAAGAGCTGCTAGGAAAATGTACCTGCTCAAATTATCTCCCCAGTCTAACATTCCCACCACCTGTCAAGCTTTTGCACTTATTTAATTCATTCCTCCTATGTGATCAGCAGTAGGCCTCCCAAATCATCCAGTCTTCCAGCAGGTATCAGATAGCACCTCTATTTTCAGCATTACCATGGGCTAAGTATTGTAAAGACAACAATGATACAAAGATTAATGGATCAGAGATTCAGACATAAAGAAGCTCACCATTAAGGTAGGGAGACAGATAAACAGACAAATTAACAACTATGACAAATGCTAACACCACTCTCCTAGAGAGTCCTGAATTAAATTGAAAAGAAAAAGTCCCTCACAATGGCAATTAGATCTTTTTCTTTTAAGATTTTATTTATTTATTTGTCAGAGAGACAGAGTACAAGCAGGGGGAACAGCAGAGGGAAAAGCAGGCTCCCTGACAAGCAAGGAGCCCAATGTGGGACTCGATCCCAGGACCCTGGGATCATGATCTGAGCTAAAGGCAGATGCTTAACCAACTGAGCCACACAGGCATCCGAGCAATTAGATCTTAATGATGGCAACCTTAAAGAGAATAGTTTCAGGAGAGAAGATGAAAACCAGATTACTTTAGAGTTGTACTGACTGGGAGGTTGGTAGAAGAGACAACTGTTCTATCATAAATTTTGCATAAAAATTGATCACCACTAGTTGGTAGCTAATGGGAACTCAGGTGTCAAGAGAGCATTTGTTTATTTATATAAAGATGGTAGAGTTGTACTATGAACTGGCTATTGTGAAGGAACTTTATGCCTCAAATCTCAGAAGTGTGGGTAGCTTTTTTTGTTTGTTTGTTTTTTAGTCTTTAAATCAACTTTTAAAATGCAAATACTACTGAGAAGAGTAGGCTCTTAGTAAAATCTGTCAGTTGTCAGTTAGCACCTTAGCAGGGCACAGGATGCTAGGGGGTGCCAAGAGCAGACAGGAGAAACGCTGCTCCTGACGAGGTGGGAGAGCACCCAATATCCGTTTCTTCACAGTTGCGCCTGGGAGTCAGCCAGAGAATCCCAGCTGGTCCTAGTTTGACAAACAATCCTCATTCTCATTCAATTGCCCAGAATATAGGAACATAAACAGGACTCAAATAAATGCTTTTGCAAAGTGCTCTTCCTTGCTGGGATTAGTTTTTAAGTCAATGAAAATACAGATTATAGGGAAGCTATAAGGGATTATATAAATGTAATTTTGATTACTTCAAATAATACTAAAATGATGCATGTTTATGAAAAGTTAAAAAAATATAAAAGTTAGAATAAAAATGAAATCTGCCGTCATCTCCTCCCTACTTCATTATCCCCCAATGGTAGTCACAGTTACCAGCTTGGTGAAGGGCCTTCTTCACTTGTACTGTGCATTTATAGCCACACACATACACATTATGTATAGGTCATCAGGTTGCCTGGCCCTCTTGCCAGTTTTCCCTTTCTAATTTATACCTGTCAGCAGGAATCTGATTTGGTAAGTTATCATCTATCCTTAATGATAATAATAGCAACTGTTAATATTTAATAGGTGCTCTCTATTCCAGATATGATACCAAGCACTTTATATTTTAGTTTTACAAATACTAATTACTTGACTGTATTCTCATAAATGGCCAAAAACCCACAAATAAGGCAAAAGTCCCCATAGTTAATCCTCCTAATCCCAGACCCTTCCTTTGACATAACCACTGTTGCCAGCTAGGTAGGTATCCTAGACATTTTTAAAACGTGTATACATACCTTTATGCATATGCAGAAATATAATTGGTTTGTTTTTTCTCTAACATCATTCCGTAAATACTGTATACAACTTACATTTTCCATTTTAGTCATGGAGATCTTTCCATTTCAAACCGTGTAAATATAATTCATCTTTTTAAACATTTGCATAGAAGGCATGCTAATCCATTCTGTGGTTTCATCACAGATGAGCCAGTCATTCTTCTGGCCAGCATTGAGGTTGATCCCACTTTTTCACTGTAAGTAAGTGGCCTAATAAAAATCTCATACAGGTCTTTTAGACATATATGTCACTATTTCCTCTTATTAGTGAGAAGAGGAGTTGCAGGATGAAAACAGAGAAGACATTTGCCTGGCATCCATTCCCACCTCCTCCATTTGCAATAGCCCTCATTTTCCATTCAAGCTTTTTTGGTGCTGGGGCATCAGACTGCAAAAGAAGTGGAGCTTAGGACTTAGGCTAAGGCAATGAGTCCATTTAATAACTCGGACCACAGCAATGATGAACATAGAGGATGGCACATGTCTTAGAACTGTTCTAATCAAAATGAAACTCAAGGATTTTGATAGGAATTCTGAGATACTTATTCTTTCTTACTGTACATATACAGGAATTATGTAGACCTGGGAGATGTTGGTGCCATCTGTATTTGTTTTGCTAGGGCTGCCATAACAAAGTGCCACAAACTGGGTGGCTTGAATACCAGAAATTTATTTTCTCACCAGTCTGAAGCCTAAAAGTCCCAGAGCAAGGTGTTAGCAAAGTTGGTTCCTTGTGAAGACTATGAAGGAAGAATCTGTCCCAGGCCTTTCTCCTTTGTTTATAGACAGCTGTCCTCTCCCCGAGTCTTTACATTGTCTTCCTTCTGTGTGTTGTGTCCAAATTTTCACTTCTTGTAAGGATACCAGTCATAATGGATTGGGGCCCACTCTGAAGACTTCATGTTAACTAATTCTCCAAAGATCCTATCTCCAAATACAGTTACATTCTGAGATACTTACGGTTAGGACTTCCACATATAAATTTGGAGGATATAATTCAGCTTATAATACCATCTCAGGATAACAGTGGGAGGCAACCCTAGGACAGAAGGGAAAGCTGAGGGTCAGTAGGAAATGGGTGCTTCCTGATTGAGCTTCACTTAAAGCTAATGTTCCTTCGCTGAATCCCTTTCAACTGAAGTTTTCAGTTGAAATAGTCAACAATTTGTTTGAACTGCATAAGCAAGTTTAAATAGGACTTGTTTCTTGTGACAAAAGGAATCGAGGGTTTAAAAAAATATATATATATATGTGAAAGTCTGAAAGATACTGCTCAGTTAACCTCCTACAAGGCATTTTATTTTATTTTATTTATTTTTATTTATTTATTTTTTTTAATTTTTTATTGTTATGTTAATCACCATATATTACATGATTTGTTTTGGTAAGGCATTTTATTTTTTTAAAGATTTTATTTATTTATTTGACAGAGAAAGAGACAGCAACAAAGGGAACACAAGCAGGGGGAGTGGGAGAGGGAGAAGCAGGCTCCCCATGGAGCAGGGAGCCTGATGCAGGGCTTGATCCCAGGACCCTGGAATCATGACCTGAGCTGAAGGCAAATGCTTTACCCACTGAGCCACCCAGGTGCCCCTTAAAAGGCATTTTAAACATACTTTCTCATCAACAGAACATAAAAGTTCCAGGTCCTTTCACTGTCATTAACAAGAATTGTTTATAAGCTTCTTTAAAAATTGCTATTCTTTTGAGTGGAAGCTGCTATCTTATCATTTTAATTTCCCCCCCCCCCGATTGTCAGGAAGTTGAATATCTTATCCTTTGTTTATTGGCCATTTCAGTTCTGGGAATTGTCAATTTATATCTTTTGCCAATTATTGTATTTGGCTAATTGGTAATTTTCTTATTAATTTGTGGAGTCCTATAGAAAAAGCTAATAGAAGAAAATGTTTTCTCCTGTCTTGTACCTGTTTTTAAAACTCCTTTTTTAGTGTTTCATGTTATACAGACATTTCTAAAATATTAGTTGGTTAGAATTTTTAGTCTTTTTCTTTGTAGTGTCTGGGTTGTGTCTTCCTTAGAAACACTGTTTCTATGCCAAGATTACAAAAACATTCTCCTATAATTTTATACATATAATACCTTTATTGTTAGTTTCCCTTATATTTAGATCTTAAGTATATTTGGAATCTCTTGTTGTGAATGTTGTGATATAGAAAATATAATTTATTGTTCTAAAGGATAGCCAATTGTCCCTAAATCTTTTAGTAAACCGTGTGTGTCTCTGGTGATTTGAATTATCTTCTTTATCAATTATTAAGTTATCATATTTATACTCTGTTTCTGAAAAATCAATTCTGTTCCATTGATCTGTTGTGCTTATTTCTCTACCCAAATCACACTGTTTAAGGTAGCTATATAACATAATAAAATATTATTTAAAACATAATAAGGTAACTTTTAATATAATGTTTGAAGGAAACTCTTACCTTACCTGCTCTTTTTAAAAAATTTTCTTGGCTAGTCTTTTTCATTTATAGGAAATCAAGTATTCTGGTTTCTGAAAAATCTTAGTAGAGTAATTCCAGCTTCCACCTGAGACACAGAAGTGAAAGGAGATCACACCCACACTTGCTACAAAAAAGAGCCAGATTAACTTCAATTTTATTACATTTGTTGAGCCCATCAGACAGCTGAGTTCCAATGAATAGTCCCAAATATCTAAGGAGAGATGGTGCCTGCAGGGAGACAGGAGAAAAAGCATTCATCTTAGGTAGATAGGAACCAGATACAGTAATAAAAGTTAAGCTACAATATTTGAAAAATTGGTAAGGGTGAGTGTTGGCTTGCAGAACAGTGTGAAATCAATAGAGACCATAGAAATTGTCTCTGTGCTATTGGAGGCTGTCTCTCCATGAACCTCATGGGGTGTACTCACAGAAAAGATTGAACCAAGGGGCGCCTGGGTGGCTCAATCATTGGGCATCTGCCTTCAGCTCAGGCCATGGTCTTGGGGTCCTGGCATCAAGCCCTGCATCGGGCTCCTTGCTCCGCGGGAGGCCTGCTTCTCCCTCTCCCACTCCCCCTGCTTGTATGCCCTTTCTCACTGTCTCTGTCAAATAAATAAATAAAATCTTTAAAGAAAAGATTGAACCAAGCCCTAAGAAGTGTGTATTGTAGGAAAAAGTAGCTGTGTGAGAAGGCAAGAAACTCTGAGCATTTTCTATCTACATTAAGAAACAAGAATAATCAACAATCACCAGAGAAGAGCTGCATGACATTGGGTTAGGCAAAGAAGTTTTATATATAACTTCAAAATTCCACAAAAGAAACAATAAATTGAACTTCTTTAAAATTAATTTTTTCTACATGGAAGATCCTATTAAGAAAATGAAATGACAAGCTATAGACTGGGAGCATATATCACAATTCTGAAAAGGACTTGTGTACAGAATATATAAAAGCCCTCAAAACTTAATAATGAAAAAAATGGACAATCTAATAAAAGAGTAAAAGACTTAAACACATCCTTCATTAAGATAGCTGAGATGTTCAACATTAGTAAATAGGGAAATGTAAATTAATACTACAATGTGATAATACTTATTACACAATTATTACAATGTCTAAAAAAAGAAAAAACGAAACAAAAAATTTGTCATACCATGTGCTGAGAAGAATTTGGAACAATTGGAACTCTCATAGTTACTGTGGGAATTCAAAATGCTAGTCAATTTGGTAATATTATGTCAATTTCTTATGAACTTAATACACAACTACCCCACTCCTAGTTATCTACCATGAAGAAATAAAAACCATATTTATACAAAAAGCTGTATACAAATACTTACAGGAACTTTACTCATAAGTACCAAAAACTGGGGGAAAAAATCCATATCTTGTTCAGCTGGTGAATAAACAATGTGTAAAATATCCATACAGTAGAATATTACTCAGTAATAAAAATAGCAAACTATGAATTCACATGACATGCATGAATCATAAAACATATCTTGCTAAATTAAAGAATTCAAACCCAAAAAGCTACATAGTGCATAATTCCATTTATGTGATACTCTGGAGAAGGCAAACATAGTTGCTGGGTTGGGGTTTAGGGAGAGGGTTTGTCTACACGAGAAAATTTTGAGGAACTGTGGTGATTACATGACTGTATACAATTTTCAGAGAAATACCACAAAGGGTAAAGTTCATCGTATAAGAACTTTTAAAAAAGAAGTCAACCAGGATGTATGTGGGACTGGGGGGAGGAGAATGACGGAATAAAAATTAATGAATCTAACTGTATTATAAATAAATAACATGATCATATTAAAAGAAATGGGAAGAAACAAGATAATTTAGAAAATAGTACTTTGGATACCATAATGCTAAAGATTAAAAAAAAAAAAAACAAAAACCTGTACTCAAATACTGTAGTTGTTACATTGTTTTTCACAGAGATATGAGTTAGAAATTCTAATTCTACTTCATTTTTATACTTGGATAAACAAATAAATGTACTGTAGATAACAAGAGCCAGAGTAAGTAACTACAATTAAGGAAAGGAAGATAGTAGAATGAACCCTACAGTGCTAGGTAAGAGACAAAGGTATCAACACAGATGTATGGTTAAAACATACACATAAGATAGATGTGTGTGTGTGTGTGTGTGTGTGTGTGTGTGTGTGTGTGTCTCTCCTAGCTCTACTGACAGGACTAGAAGTTGTAACACCCCAGTAGCAATGAGTTTACTTGGCCCTCAGATCTTGCTTTCTAAAAACTATTCTCTAGTGAGAGAATTCTTTGGAGAACTGGTTTAGTCCAAAGTGAAGGAAGGCAAAATACAAGCTGAACCCAAAGCATCTTGTGGTGCCAGGAAGCAAGGAAGTGCTAAAAAAAGGAAAAAAATAAGTAGTGTATCAAAAGTCTACAGATCCCACCTGAAAAATTCCAATGGTCAACTGTCAAACATCTTGAGCAATAAAGTAAATAATTAAATTATAATATTGTATTATACCCCAAATAATAACATATTCATTAATCCATGCTATACAGATATAAATGAAAATGAAAAAATAAATAACTCTTCCTTAGGCAAATACCAATTGACAAATGCAGAAGAAATGCAGGCAACTGAAAATCACTGTTAGAATACCACAGTAATTACTTTAGGCAAGATCCACCAAAGAATTCCAAAATAATGGATGAAAGGTTTTTTTTTTATTTTTTTATTGTTATGTTAATCACCATATATTACATCATTTGTTTTGGTGTAGTGTTCCATGATTCATTGTTTGTTCATAACACCCAGTACTACATGCAGAATGTGCCCTCTTTAATACCCATCACCAGGCGAACCCATCCCCCTACTCTCCTCCCCTCTAGAACCCTCAGTGTGTTTTTCAGAGTCCATCATCTCTCATGGTTCGTCTCCCACTCTGACTAACTCCCCTTCATTCTTCCTCTCCTGCTATTTTCTTCTTTTTCTTTTTTCTTAAAATATGTTGCGTTATTTGTTTCAGAAGTACAGATCTGTGATTCAACAGTCTTGCACAATTCACAGCGCTCACCGTAGCACATACCTTCCCCAATGTCTATCACCCAGCCACCCCATCCCTCCCACCGCCAACCACTCCAGTAACACTCAGTTGGTTCCTGAGATTAAGAATTCCTCATATCAGTGAGGTCATATGATACATGTCTTTCTCTGATTGACTTATTTCACTCAGCATAGCACCCTCCAGTTCCATCCACGTCGTTGCAAATGGCAAGGTCTCATTCCTTTTGATGGCTGCATAATATTCCATTGTGTATATATACCACATCTTCTTTAGCCATTCATCTGTCGATGGACATCTTGGCTCTTTCCACAGTTTGGCTATTGTGGACATTGCTGCTATAAACATTGGGGTACACGTACCCCTTCGGGTCCTTACATTTGTATCTTTGGGGTAAATACCCAGTAGTGCAATTGCTGGATCGAATGGTAGCTCTAATTTCAACTGTTTGAGGAACCTCCATACTGTTTTCCAGAGGGGTTGCACCAGCTTGCATTCCCACCAACAGTGTAGGAGGGTTCCCCTTTCTCCACATCCCCGCCAACATCTGTCGTTCCCTGACTTGTTAATTTTAGCCATTCTGACTGGTGTGAGGTGGTATCTCATTGAGGTTTTGATTTGGATTTCCCTGATGCCGAGCGATGTTGAGCACTTTTTCATGTGTCTGTTGGCCATTTGGATGTCTTCTTTGGAAAAATGTCTGTTCATGTCTTCTGCCCATTTCTTGATTGGATTATTTGTTCTTTGGGTGTTGAGTTTGATAAGTTCTTTATAGATTTTGGATACTAGCCCGTTATCTGATATCTCATTTGCAAATATTTTCTCCCATTCTGTCGGTTGTCTTTTGGTTTTGTGGACTGTTTCTTTTGCCGTGCAAAAGCTTTTTATCTTGATGAAATCCCAAGAGTTCATTTTTGCCCTGGCTTCCCGTGCCTTTGGCGATGTTTCTAGGAAGAAGTTGCTGCGGCTGAGGTCGAAGAGGTTGCTGCCTGTGTTCTCCTTTAGGATTTTGATGGACTCCTGTCTCACGTTTAGGTCTTTCAACCATTTGGAGTCTATTTTTGTGTGTGGTGTAAGGAAATGGTCCAGTCTCATTCTTCTGCATGTGGCTGTCCAATTTTCCCAACACCATTTGTTGAAGAGACTGTCTTTTTTCCATTGGACATTCTTTCCTGCTTTGTCAAAGATGAGTTGACCATAGAGTTGAGGGTCCATTTCTGGGCTCTCGATTCTGTTCCATTGATCGATGTGTCTGTTTTTGTGCCAGTACCATACTGTCTTGATGATGACAGCTTTGTAATAGAGCTGGAAGTCCGGAATAGTGATGCCGCCAGCTTTGCTTTTCTTTTTCAATATTCCTCTGGCTATTCGGGGTCTCTTCTGGTTCCATACAAATTTTAGGATTATTTGTTCCATTTCTTGAAAAAAGTGGATGGTATTTTGATGGGGATTGCATTGAATGTGTAGATTGCTCTAGGTAGCATTGACATCTTCACAATGTTGGTTCTCCCAATCCATGAGCATGGAACGTTTTTCCATTTCTTTGTGTCTTCTTCAATTTCTTTCCTGAGTATTTTATAGTTTTCTGAGTACAGATCCTTTGCCTCTTTGGTTAAATTTATTCCTAGGTATCTTATGGTTTTGGGTGCAATTGTAAATGGGATCGACTCCTTGATTTGTCTCTCTTCTGTCTTGTTGTTGGTGTATAGGAATGGCACTGATTTCTGGGCATTGATTTTATAGCCTGCTACTTGACTGAATTCCTGTATGAGTTCTAGCAGTTTTGGGGTGGAGTCTTTTGTGTTTTCCACATACAGTATCATATCATCTGCAAAGAGTGAGAGTTTGACTTCCTCTTTGCCGATTTGGATGCCTTTGATTTCTTTTTGTTGTCTGATTGCTGTGGCTAGGACTTCTAATACTATGTTGAATAGCAGTGGTGAGAGTGGACATCCCTGCCGCGTTCCTGACCTTAGGGGAAAAGCTCTCAGCTTTTCCCCATTGAGAATGATATTCGCTGTAGGTTTTTCATAGATGGCTTTTATGATATTGAGGTATGTACCCTCTATCCCTATACTCTGAAGAGTTTTGATCAAGAAAGGATGCTGTACTTTGTCAAATGCTTTTTCTGCATCTATTGAGAGGATCATATGATTCTTGTTCTTTCTTTTGTTAATGTATTGTATCACGTTGATTGATTTGCGGATGTTGAACCAGCCTTGCAGCCCAGGGATAAATCCCACTTGGTCGTGGTGAATAATCCTTTTAATTTACTGTTGGATCCTATTGGCTAGTATTTTGGTGAGAATTTTTGCATCCATGTTCATCAAGGATATTGGTCTGTAATTCTCCTTTTGGATGGGGTCTTTGTCTGGTTTTGGGATCAAGGTAATGGTGGCCTCATAAAATGAATTTGGAAGTTTTCCTTCCATTTCTATTTTTTGGAACAGTTTCAGGAGAATAGGTATTAATTCTTCTTTAAATGTCTCATAGAATTCCCCTGGGAAGCCATCTGGCCCTGGGCTTTTGTTTCTTGGGAGATTTTTGATGACTGCTTCAATTTCCTTAGTGGTTATAGGTCTGTTCAGGTTTTCTATTTCTTCCTGGTTCAATTTTGGTAGTTGATACATCTCTAGGAATGCACCCATTTCTTCCAGGTTATCTAATTTGCTGGCATAGAGTTGCTCATAATATGTTCTTATAATTGTTTGTATTTCTTTGGTGTTGGTTGTGATCACTCCTCTTTCATTCATGATTTTGTTGATTTGGGTCATTTCTCTTTTCTTTTTGATAAGTCTGGCCAGGGGTTTATCAATCTTGTTAATTCTTTCAAAGAACCAGCTCCTAGTTTCGTTGATCTGTTCTACTGTTCTTTTGGTTTCTATTTCATTGATTTCTGATCTGATCTTTATTATTTCTCTTCTTCTGCTGGGTTTAGGCTTTATTTGCTGTTCTTTCTCCAGCTCCTTAGGTGTAGGGTTAGGTTGTGTATTTGAGACCTTTCTTGTTTCTTGAGAAAGGCTTGTATTGCTATATACTTTCCTCTCAGGACTGCCTTTGCTGTATCCCAAGGATTTTGGACAGTTGTGTTTTCATTTTCATTGGTTTCCATGAATTTTTTAAATTCTTCTTTAATTTCCTGGTTGACCCATTCATTCTTTAGTAGGATGCTCTTTAGCCTCCATGTATTTGAGTTCTTTCCGATATTCCTCTTGTGATTGAGTTCTAGTTTCAAAGCATTGTGGTCTGAAAATATGCAGGGAATGATCCCAATATTTTGGTACCAGTTGAGACCTGATTTGTGACCTAGGATGTGATCAATTCTGGAGAATGTTCCATGGGCACTAGAGAAGAATGTGTATTCCGTTGCTTTGGGATGGAATATTCTGATTATGTCTGTGACGTCCATTTGGTCCAGTGTGTCATTTAAAGTCTTTATTTCCTTGTTGATCTTTTGCTTAGATGATCTGTCCATTTCAGTCAGGGGGGTGTTAAAGTCCCCCTCTATTATTGTATTGTTGTCAATGTGTTTCTTTGCTTTTGTTATTAATTACCTTATATAATTGGCTGCTCCCATGTTCGGGGCATAGATATTTACAATTGTTAGATCTTCTTGTTGGATAGACCCTTTAAGTAGGATATAGTGACCTTCCTCATCTCTTATTACAGTCTTTGTTTTAAAATCTAGTTTGTCTGATATAAGGATTGCCACCCCAGCTTTCTTTTGGTTTCCATTAGCATGGTAAATCGTTTTCCACCCCCTCACTTTCAATCTGGGGGTGTTTTTGGGTCTAAAATGAGTCTCTTGCAGACAGCATATTGATGGGTCTTGTTTTTTAAGCCAATCTGATAGCCTGTGTCTTTTGATTGGGGCATTGAGCCCATTTACATTCAGGGTAACTAATGAAAGGTATGAATTTAGTGCCATTGTATTGCCTGTAAGGTGACTGTTACTGTCTGTTGTCTGTGTTCCTTTCTGATCTTTGCTGCTTTTAGGCTCTCTCTTTGCTTAGAGGACCTCTTTCAATATTTCTTGGAGGGCTGGTTTTGTGTTTGCAAATTCTTTTAGTTTTTGTTTGTTCTGGAAGCTTTTTATCTCTCCTTCTATTTTCAATGACAGCCTAGCTGGATATAGTATTCTTGGCTGCATATTTTTCTCGTTTAGTACTCTGAAGATATCTTGCCAGTCCTTTCTGGCCTGCCAGGTCTCTGTGGATAGGTCTGTTGCCAATCTAATATTTTTACCATTGTAGGTTACATATCTCTTCTCCCGAGCTGCTTTCAGGATTTTCTCTTTGTCTCTGAGACTCGTAAGTTTTACTATTAGATGTCGGGGTGTTGACCTATTATTATTGATTTTGAGATGGGTTCTCTGTGCCTCCTGGATTTTGATGCCTGTTTCCTTCCTCACATTAGGGAAGTTCTCTGCTATTATTTGCTCCAATATACCTTCTGCCCCTCTCTCTCTTTCTTCTTCTTCTGGGATCCCAAATATTCTAATGTTGTTTCGTCTTATCGTATCACTTATCTCTCGAATTCTGCCCTCGTGATCCTGTAGTTGTTTCTCTCTCTTTTTCTCAGCCTCTCTATTTTCCATCATTTGGTCTTCTATATCACTGATTCTCTCTTCTGCCTCATTTATCCTAGCAGTTAGTGCCCCCATTTTTGATTGCACCTCATCAATAGCCTTTTTGATTTTGACTTGGTTAGATTTTAGTTCTTTTATTTCTCCAGAAAGGTTTTCTCTAATAACTTCCATGCTTTTTTCAAGCCCAGCTAGTATCTTTAAAGTCATGATTCTGAACTCTAGGTCCGACATCATACTAATGTCCGTATTGAGTAGGTCCCTGGCTGATGGTACTACCTCTTGTTCTTTTTGCTGAGGTGATTTTTTTCGTCTTGTCATTTTGTCCAGAGGAGAATAGATGAATGAGAGAACAAAATGCTAACAGGTTTACAACGTCCCCAGCAAATACACTGTATACAAATCAGAAAAGACCTGAAACCAGGGGAAAAGAAAGGGAAAGAAAGAAAAAAGAAAGAGAAAAAAAAAGAAAAAAAAGATAAAAACAAAAACAGAACAATACAAAAAAAGCAGAATATGATCAAATATGATCAGGCTAGTGCATAGATCAGTGCCACACACTAGATTTTGGGCGTATTTTGTTCTGTTAGAAAAAAGTGCCTCCTAAAATTTTAAAGGAAGAAAGACATATATGTACAAAATAAGGGTTGATACAATGAAGGGATAGAAGATGACTGTAAAGATGAAAATTATAAAATATTTTATAAAAGGACTTGATAAGAAGTTGTTTGAAAAAAGAAAGAAGATTTAAGAAAAAAAAAAGAAAAAAGGGAGAGAATGTGATCAGGCAGGCGACTAGAACAGAGCCATACACTAGTCATTTAGGGTATATTTTGATCTGTTAGAAGAAACTGTATCTCAAAATTTTAAAGAGAGAACAACTTATATATATATGCCAAAAATAAGGGTAACTACTATGAAGGGATAAAATATGACTCTAAAAATGAAAAATAAAAAATGTTTTTTTTTTAAA
>NW_027397064.1:80239447-80285778 GCF_003265705.2 Callorhinus ursinus | reverse complement strand
TGATGAACTAATGAATCATGGTAAAAAAAAGCCATGAATTCTATGTGCAGTATTCCCCTAGCGCTGGATTTCTCCCGTTCTCCTTGATCGGTAAACTTGGTCTTGGCTTGCTGACTGTTCGTGCTGATCTTCTGGGGGAGGGGCCTGTTGCCGTGGTTCCCAAATGTCTTTGCCGGAGGCGGAATTGCCCCGCCCTTGTCGGTCTTGGCTAAGCAAGCTGCTCGGGTTTGCTCTCAGGAGCTTTTGTTCCCTGCAAGCTCTCGGTACAGCCTTGGAGGACCAGGGTGAAAATGGTGGCCTCCCAATCTCCACCCGGAGGAGCTGAGAACTCGGGGCCCTGCTCCTCAGTGCGCCCCCAGAGAAAAGCAGTCACTCCCGTCTCCCCGGTCTCCGGCCACACTCTGTGCTCACCCGGCCTGTGACCGAGCGTTGCTATCTCTGGCACCCGACCCCGTGTGGAGTCTCCAAACCCAGCAGATCCCTGCGGTGCGTTCCTGCACCGCTCCTCCCGGGGGAGGAAGGGGAGTCTCCCCGGATCTGCCTCTTATTGGGTCCCTGCTGGAGGAGCAGTGGCCAGACTGGGCCATGGATCACAGTTTATGGCAACCCCGAGCTGAGAGCCCGTGCCTCGACTCCGTCTCTGCAGCCGGCTTCCCCGCTTTGATACCTGGGAGCTCTGCCACACTCAGGCACCCCTGGTCTTTCTGTGACCCCGAGGGTCCTGAGACCACAGTGTCCCGCGAGGATTCCACCCCCCGCTTAGCCACTGCAGCGACGTCCCTCAGCGGAGCCGACTTCTAAAAGTTCTGATTTTGTGCTCCGCGGCTCTAGCACTTGCCAGAAGCGGCCGACGGAGGCCCCTCCCCCACCATCTATCTTCCCGAATATTGCCTCGGATTCACTTCTCTGCACGTCCTACCTTCCAGTAAGTGGTCGCTTCTCTGTTCAGAGAGTTGTTGCTACTCTCCTCTTCGATCTCCTGTTGAGTTCGTAGGTGTTCAGAATGGTTTGATCCCTATTCAGCTGAATTCCTGAGACCAGACGAAATCTCGGTCTCCTACTCCTCCGCCATCTTGCTCCCTCCTAATGGATGAAAGTTTAAGCAGAGACAAACTAAGTGTGTGAAGTAGAAAAAATGAGTCACATGATCATAATTAAATAACTTTAAAGATCTGATTAAATAATGTGGGAAAACAATGTTTTTTTTAGTAGATATTGTAAAGCTTAAACAATACTCAAACACTATACATAATAAATGTTTAATTACAAAGGGGTAAATAATTAGAGTTCAGAATCCTAGCAGATACCACTTAATCAAATGATCAAGGTTAATATAACTAGTGATATATATCAACCTCATGTACCTCTGAGATGATGCACTGAAAAAGGCATATCACCTCTGTGGTATCCTTCCCAATAATGCAGAACCACAATCTAATGATGAAAAAAATTCAGACAGACCCAGATTGAGGGACAGTCTACAAAATATTTGACTCTTCAAAGTGTCAAGGTCATGAAAGACAAGAAAAAAATGAGGGTCTTTCACAGATTAGAGAAGACTAAGGAGAAATGATAACTAAATTCAGTGTAGTATCCTGTATTAAACCCTGGAAGTCAAAAATTATTCACGAAAAAAATCGGTGAAATCTAAGAAGTTCTCTATTTAAGTTACTGGTATATATTAAGGTTAATTTCTTACTTTTTTTTTTAGGGTGGGGAGGGGCAGAGGGACAGGAAGAGAGAGAATCTCAAGCAGGCTCTACACCCAGCATGGAGCCTGATGCAGGGCTTGATCTCACGATCCTGAGATCATGACTTGAGCTAAAATCAAGAGGTGGATGCTTAACTGCCTGAGCCACCCAGGTGCCCCTAATTTCTTACTTCTGATATAGATTCTAACTTTAAGTACATTAAGAGGCAACCGAGTGAAAAATATATGAGAAATCTGTATTATATTTGTAAACTCTTCTACATGTTTAAAATTATCTCAACAGGGGCACCTGAGTGGCTCAGTCAGTTAAGCATCTGCCTTCGGCTCAGGTCATGATCCCAGGGTCCTGGGATTCAGCCCCGCATCAGGCTCCCTGCTCAGCAGGGAACCCGCTTCTCCCTCTCCCACTCTCTCTACTTGTGTTCCTTCTCTCGATGTGTCTCTCTCTGTCAAATAAATAAATAAATAAATAAATAATCTTTAAAAAATAAATAAAAATAAAATTATCTCAACATAAATTAAAAAAAAGAAAACCCCCATTGCCCATGGGATGTTAATTGAAGCTAACTTGAAATCACAGATTAATTTGAGAACTGATATTTTTTAATAGTGAATCCTACCTCCAGATATCATGTTTCTTTCCATTCACTCAGTGTTTTCTGTTTTGTCTTTTTATCAGGCATAATAGATTACTTTAATATATATTATATTATATATATTATATTATTATATTAATTATATCATATTATATTATATTATATTATATTATATTATATTATATTATATTATATATATATTACTTCTAGTAGGTTTTGGTGGAGTCTTTAGGGTTTTCTATGTATAGTATCATGTCCCCTGCAAATAGTGAAAATTTTAGTTCTTCCCTACCAATTTGGAGGCCTTTTATTTCTTTTTCTTGTCTGACTGCTGTAACCAGTACTATGTTGAATAGAAGTGGTGAGAGTGGACATCTTTATCTTATTCCCGGTCTTAGAGGAAAAGCTTTCAGTTTTCCACCACTGAGTACGATGTTAGCTGTGAGTTTTATATATGGCCCTTATTAGGTTGAGTTATATTCCCTCTAATCCCACTTTGTTGAGAATTTTCATCATAAACAGAGGTTGAATTCTGTCAAATACTTTTTCTTTATATATTGGAAATATCATATGATTTTTTTCATTTTGTTAATGTGGTGTTTTACATTGATTGTGATATAGTGCATACACTGACCCATTCTTGCATCCTTGGAATAAATCCCACTTGACTGTGGTGAATAATACATTTAATGTATTGTTGAATTCACTTTGCTAATATTTTGTTGAGGATTTCTGATCTACATTGATCAGAGACATTGGGCTGTAGTTTTCTTTTTTTGTAGTAATTATATCTGGTTTTGGTATCAGGATAATGCTGGCTTCAGAGAATGTATTTGGAAACTTTCCTTCCTCTTCTATTTTTCTGGAATAATTTCAGGAGAATAGGTATTAACTCTTCTTTAAATGTTTGATAGAATTCATGTGTGAAGCCATCTGGTCCTGGACTTGTGTTTGTTGGGAGATTTTTTTTCTTTTTTTTATTACCAGTTCAATTTTGTTACTAGTAATCAGCCTACTTAGATTTTTTGTTTCTTCTTGATTCAGTTCTGGAATATTGTATGTTTCTAGTAATTTATCCATTTCTTCTAGGTTGTCCAATTTTTTGGCACATAATTTTTCATAGTAGGAAGATGGCAGAGTAGGAGGACCCTAAGCTTGTCTTGTTGCACAGATACAACTAGATAACAGTCACATCAGTGTAAATAACCCAGAGAATGTCATAAAGACAGGCAGAACAAACTCCATAACTAAAGAGAGAGAGGGCCACATCAAAGAAGGTAGGAAGGGTGAAGACATGGCTTGAGGGTGAAACAGACTGTGGCTGTCCACAGTTGTGAGGAAGCTGGGGGTGTCGTGAAGGGTGAGAAGCAAACTGTTACACCCTAGGGCTCACAAAGAGAAGAGGAATCCCCATAACATTGGGCTTTGAAAGAGGGACCAAATTTGTGAGTTCTTAAAATGAGCCGGATGTAAAGCCTGAAATTGTAAAAATCAGTAGGCTTGACTCTGGGAAAATCCCAAGGGCATTAGGAAATAGAGTCCATACCCTTAAAGAGACAGCATGACAAACAGCCAGCAGAGATACAGCATAGAAACAGCAGTTTGAATAACACTGAGGCCATAGGGGAGGGAGAGTTATTTACTCATCACAGAGTATAGACTGGAGAGGCAGGGTCCTAGAAAGACCCCTCCAGGAACAAAGGAGTTGACAGACACCATTTCCCTCCCCAACCCCACAGCATAAATACATGGCCATCTGCAGGAACTAGCATAGTGCCAACACTTGCTACCTAACTTGCTTACACCAAACCCTGCCCTCCCATGCTTCAGTGGATCTGCCCTTTCCAGTCATCCTTGCCCCTGTCCCCATGATTGGGGTGCCCTCCTCCAGAAGACACACCCAAACTTCACTAACACCTCATCTTACAACCAGTGCATTTTGTGGGACCTCAGTTCTGGCAGCAGCAGGAAGTCTCATTTCACAAGCAGAACAGTGCACACCTTGTTGAAATGCAGCTCACTCACCTAGGGACCAAACACTACCCACAACAAGCAGAGATGCTCTTCAGACAACTGGACTGAAAGAAAAAATTCTCAGGAATCAACAGCAGGGCACATACCATGCACATAGGAGACACTCTGAAGCTCCAGGTCCTAGCGAACAGAGGACACTGTACTGCAGGGCACTACGGGAGCTCTTATTCATAAAGGCATCACTGTAAAGAGCAAGAGACATAGCTGACCTTTCTCATACAAAAGCAGACAGGCAGTCAAACAAAATGAGGACACAGAGGAATATATCCAAATGAAAGAAAAGGACAAAGCCATAGCAAGAGACGTAAGTAAATGGTTATAAGTAATATGCTGCATAGAGAATTTAAAGTAATGATTATAAAGATACTCACTGGACTTGAGAAAGGAATAGAGGACATCAGTGAGACCCTTAACAAAAAGATTTTAAAAAATCAGAGATGAAGAACACAATAAATGAAATTAAAAATAAACCAATCAGAATAAATAGCATGATAGAGAAAGCAGAGGAATGAATTAATTAATGGCCTGAAAGATGTAGTAATGGAAAGTAATCAAGCTGTCCAAATGAAAGAACTAGAATTATGCAAAATGAGAATAGACTTAGGGAAATCAGTGACTCCATAAAGCATAATAACATTCGCATTATAGGGATCCAAAAAAGAGAAGAGAGAGAAGAGGTGGCAGAGAATTTATATGAAGAAATAATAGCTGAAAACTTCCCTAATCTGAGGAAGGAAACAGATATCCAGATCCAAGAGACACAGAGATCCCCCAACAAAATCAACCCAAGGAAGTCCAACCAAGAAACATAGTAATTAAAATGGCAAAAAGTGGAGATAAAGAAAAAAAAATTAAATGCAGCAAGAGCAAAGAAGATAGTTACATGCAAGGGAAAGGCCATAAGGCTGCGAGCAGATATTTCAGCAGAAACTTTGCAGGCCAGAAGAGAGTGGCATGGTATATTCAAAGTGCTGAAAAAAAATCTGCAGTCAAAATACACTATCCAGCAAGGCTATCATTCAGCATTGAAGGAGAGAGAAATTTCTCAGGCAAACAAAAACTAAAGGAGTTCATGACCGCTAAGCCAGCCTTACAAGAAATATTAAAGGAACTCTTTGAGTGGAAAGGAAAGACCATATGTGAGAGTTTGAAAAGTTGGAGCACAAAAGCAGTAAACGTAAGTATATCTGTAAAAATCAGTCAACAGATTCACAAAATGAAAGATGTAAAATATGACACTATATACCTAAAAGATGTTGGGGAAAAGGAGTAAAGAATGGTTTCAAACTTAAGCAACCATCAACTTAATGTAGATTGCTATATGCAGAAAATGTTATGTATAAACTGAAAAAACGTTATATATAAACTGAATGTTAATTAGAAATCAAAACCTAGTAATAGATATGCACAGAATAAAGAAAAGGAATCCAAGTATATTAGTAAGAAAAGCTAACAGTGAAAGAGAGCAAGAGAAGAAAGGATTAGAGAAAAACTACAAAAAAAAAAAACCCACAAAACCAGTAACAAAATGGCAGTACATAACATATCTATCAATAATTACCTTGAATGTAGGTGGACTAAACACTATCATCAAAAGACATAGGGTAACAGGGTAGATTAAAAAAACAAGACACATCTGTATGCTACCTACAAGAGATTTATTTCAGACCTAAGGGCACCTGCAGATGGAAGATGAGGGGATGAAGAAATATTTAGCATACGAATTGTTGTCAAAAGAAAGCTGAGAAAGCAATACTTATATCAAACAAAATAGACTTTAAAACAAAGACTTAATAAGAGACAAAGAGGGACACCATACAATAATTAAAGGAGACAACCCAACAAGAAGATATAACATAGTAAATATTTATGCACCCAAAATGGGAGCACCCAGATACATAAAGCAGCTAATAACAAACATAAAGGAACTAATCAACAGTAATACAAAAATAGTAGGGGACTTTAACACCCTATTCACATTAATGGACAGATCATCCAAACAGAAAATCAACAAGAAAACAGTGGCTTGGAATGACACATTGGACCAGATGGATTTACCAGATATATTCAAAACATTCCATCCTAAAACAGCAGAATACACATTCTTTTCAAGTGCACATGGAACATTTTCCAGAAGAGATCACATTTTAGGCCACAAAATAGGTCTCAATAAATTAAAAAAAATCAGTCATACTATGCATCCTTTCTGACAGTGCTATGCAATTAGAACCCAACCACAAGAAAAAATCTGGAAGGGGCACAAATACATAGGAGTTAAATAACATGCTACTAAACAATGAATAGTTTCACAAAGACATCAAAGAAGAAATAAAAAAATTACATGGAAATAAATGAAAATGAAAAAAACAATCCCAAATCTTTGGGATGCCCGAAAAGCTGTTCTAAGAGGGAAGTTTATCGCAATACAGGCCTACCTCCAGAAGTGAGAAAATCTCAAACAGCCAAACCTTACCTAAAGGAGCTAGAAAAAGAAGAACAAAACACAAAACTAGCACAAACTAGTAAAAGGAAGGAAATAATAATTAGAGTAAAAATAAATGATACAGAAATGAAAAAACAATAGAACAGATCAAAGAAACGAGAAGTTGCTTTATTGAAAAGATCAACAAAATTGACAAACCTCTAGCCAGACTCATTAAAGAAAAGGAAAGGGGACTCAAATAAACAAAATCACAAATGAAAGAGGAGAAATAACCACCAACACTACAGGAATACAAAGTATTGTAAGAGAATATTATGAAAAAACAGATGCCCCAAAATTGGAAGACCTAGAAGAAGTAGATAAATTTCTAGAAAATATAACCTAAACTGAAGCATGAAAAAGTAGAAAATTTGAACAGATTGATTACCAGCAATGAAATTGAATTAGAAATCAAAAAAATCCAAACAAAAAAAAAGTACAGGATCAGACAGCTTCACAGGAGAATTATATCAAACATTTAAAGAAGAGTTAATATCTATTCTCAAACTATTCCAAAAAAATAGAGAAGGAAAGCTTCCAAATTCATTCTATGAGGCCAGCATTATCCTGATACTAAAACCAGATAAAGACCCTAGAGAAAAAGAGAAAGGTTAACATACCTCAACATAATAAAGACCACATATGACAAACCCACAGCTAACATCATACTCAATGCTGAAAAACTGACAGCTTTTCCCCTAAGGTCAAGAACAACATCTGGATGTTCACTCTCACCACTTTTATTCAACATAGTACTGGAAGTCCTAGCCATAGCAAACAGACAAAAAGAAATAAAAAGCATCCAAACTGGGAACGAAGATAATATGGTATTATTTGCAGATGATATGATACTATATAGAGAAAACCCTTAAGACTCCATCAAGAAACTACTAGAACTGAAAAATGAATTCAGTAAAGTTGCAGGATACAAATTCAATATGCAGGCATTTTTAAAATTTCTATACACTAATAATGAAGTAGCAGAAAGAGAAATTAAGAATAAATTCTCTGAAATCCTTTTATGATTGAGCATGTTTTCCTTGGCCTCTTCTCTCAAATGTTAGTTTAACATTTCTGCTCGTCCTTTACCACCTGTACTGTAAATGAGAAGTCTGATGTCCATCTGAGGATCATCCTTTAGAGTAAAAAAAAAATTTTTTTTGAAGGATAGGATTTTCTATCATGGTATGCTGAAATTTCACTAGGGAGATTCTAGGTATTCCCTTTTTGTCTTTTTTCTTATTGATATCCAAAAAATTCTTTAAGTATTAAGGCAAATCTGTCTTCAGTTCAGGAATGGTTTCTTCTTTTACATTTTCAACTATTACCCCCCCCATCTTTTCTAAAACATTTCTTTGACTTATAATGAAGCTACTGTATTTTCTGTCTCCTAATGTTTCTTTTGCATCTTTTCTTTTACCCTTGTTCTTTTTATTCTAGAATAATTTATTGGTTTTGTTTTTATTTCACCAATTCATACATTGGTTCTGTATATTCTGGTATTAAGCTTACCTATTACATTTTTAAAATCAATGATTTTGTCTAAGTTTCATGAATTTAGAGAACTTCTTTTTTTACAGCAATCTGTTATTGTTTTTCAGTGGATTTAATGCATTTTCTCATGTCTCCAAAAATTTATTTAAGGGTAATAATTACATTTATATTAATTTAACCATTTGTTCCCATCACCAACAGTTTCCCTTAATATTTTAATTTCTTTTACTGCATGTGGCCTCTTTCATGCTCTTAGCTTTCCTAACTTATTTGTGTGTTAGGAAATCATGTATGTGTTTTAACTCCCACGTGAAGATAGTTCTTCAAATAGCAGAGAATCAAGACTGTGATTACAGATACCTGAGACATGCTGTGTTTGTGTGTGCGGGAGGTGAAATGGAGCACATAAGCGTACTAGGGTTTCTTAACAAGTAATTTCTTAACAAGTAATTGTTGGCAATTACTCTTCTGGTTATCAGCTTCTTTTTCCTCTTAGCAGCTCTGAGTGGGATAGAGAACTGGCCTGTTTTGATAGCCCTGAGTACTCATTCTTGGAATCTCTTGCATTAGGACCACCAAATGTATTTCGTGATTAAGGTGTACTCCAGTTTATACTTGACAAGTAATGGAACCAGCTCATCTTAGCAAGAGGTACTGATAAAGCCATTATACAGCCAACTCTTTATAGCCATCCCTTTTTCCCATCCTACACTTTCTTGACCTTGGATAACTTTAGAGATCTATTTTAAAAATTTAAAAACATTTTGGAACTGATTCCATCTGCTTATTATCTTACAGACATCACTCAGTTGTTTTGGTCTGAGAATAACACCCCATCTAACTTCTCTTCAGTGATGCCAAAGAAGCATTATTTTTATATTACTGAATGTTGTTTTATTAAAACTTGGAGAGGAACAAAAGGTAATGTGTTAGGACAACTATTTTGAACCAAAAATCATTTGTTTGTTTTTGGAAAAAGAAAAGACATATTGTACTTTAGTTCTATGACCTTGTGGTCAGTAAAACAAAAAGATGATATGAAGGAGATGGGCAAAGTGTATAAAATTAGAGAGCTATTGTTAAGAGAGAAATTTAGAGAAAAGGGCTTTAAAATAATAATTTATAAATGTGAATATACCCTGAACTTCACATGGAAAAAGAGATAGAGAAAAATAGAAAAAGGGAAAGGTATATACAGAGGAGAAAATTGAAAAGATATCTTCAGATACAAATGGAAAGACAATGATAAAAGACACACACATGCAAACATAAATACACACATGGATGCACATGGCATGCAACCAACTACATGGAGTAATTTAGCAGCATCAGGCATTTCCAGGGCAAGAAGGTCATTTCATACTTTCTCTAGTTCATGGGTGCTAGAAACTTTAGTACTAGGTGTGGTTTTTTTTTTGATAATTAAAAAAATTTCAATTCTAGTAAACATACAGTGTTATATTAGTTTCAGGTATACAATATAGTGACTCAACAATTCTATACATTACTCAGTACTCTTCATGATAAGTGATAAGTACTTAATCCCCTTCACCTATTTGACCCATCACTCCACCCACCTCCCTTCTGGTGACCAACGATTTGTTCTCTATGGTTAAGAGTCTCTTTTTTGTTTGTCTCCTTTTTTCTTGGTTTATTTCTTAAATTCTACATAAAAGTGAAATCATATGGTGTTTGTCTTTCTCTGACTGACATATCACTTAGCATTTTACTATCTAGACCCATTCGTGTTGCAAATGGCAAAGCTCATTTTTTAATGGTAATATTCCATTGTGTATATATATATCTTCTTCCTTATCCATTCATTTATCAATGGACACTAGGGCTACTTCCATAATTTGGCTATTGTAAATAATGCTGCAATAAACATAGAGGCGCACATATCTTTTCAAATTAGTGTTTTTGTATTCCTTGGGTAAATACCCAGTAGTGAAATAATTGCTGGATCATATGGTAGTTCTATTTTTAACTCTTAAAGGAACCTGCATACTGTTTCTACAGTGACTGCACCGATTTGCATTTCCACCAACAGTGCACAGGTGTTCCTTTTTCTCCACGTCCTCACCAACACTTGTTGTTTTCTGTGTTTTGATTCTGACAGGTGTGAGGTGATATCTCATCATGGTTTTGATTTGCATTTCCCTGATGATGAGTGATGTTGAGCATCTTTCCATGTGTCTGTTGGCCATCTGTATGCCTTCTTTGGAGAAATGTCTGTTCAAGTCTTCTGCCCATTTTTTAATTTGATTATTTGGTTTTGGATTGTTGAGTTGTATCAGTTTTTTTATACATTTTGGATACTAACCCTTTATAGATATGAAATTTGCAAGTAACTTCTCCCACTCAGTAGGTTGCCTTTTAGTTTCATTGTTTCCTTTGCTGTGCAGAAACTTTTTATATTGTAGTTCCAATAGTTTATTTTTGCCATTGTTTCCCTTGCCTCAAGAAACATATCTAGAAAACTGTTGCTATGGTCGATGTCAGAGAATTACTGCCTGTGCTCTCTTCTATGATTGTAATGGTTTCAGGAGTCACATTTAGATCTTTGGTCCATTCTGAGTTTATTTTTTTGTATGTTGAAAAAAAGTGGTCCAGTTTCATTCTTCTGTATGTTGGTATCATTTTTCCAATACCATTTGTTGAGGAGACTCTTTTTCCAATGCCTATTCTTACTTCTTTTGTGGAATATAACTGTGGATTTATTGTTGGAGTTTTATTTTGTTCCATGACTTATGTGTCAATTTTTGCACAAGTACCATATTGTCTTGATTACTACAGCTCTGTAGTATATTTTGAAATCTGGAATTGTGGTACCTCCAATTTTGTTTTTCTTTTTCAAGATTGCTTTCACTATTCAGGTTCTTTTGCAGCTCCACAAATATTTTAGAATTGCTTGTTCTTGTTCTGTGAAAAATGCTGTTGGTATTTTGATAGAGATTGCACTAAATCTGTAGATTGCTTGGGTAGTATGGGCATTTTAACAATATCGATTCTTCCAATCCATGATCATTAAATATCTTTCCACTTGTTTGGATTGTCTTCAATTTCTTTCATCAGTATTTTACAGTTTTTGTTGTATATGTCTCTCACTTCCTTGGGTTAGTTTATTTTTAGGGATTTTATTATTTTTTGGTGTAACTCTAAATGGGATTGTTTTCTTAATTTCTCTTTCTGCTACTTCATCATTAGTGAATAGAAATGCTACAGATTTGTGTACATTGATTCTGTTGTTTGTTTTTTTTTTTAAGATTTTATTTATTTGAGAGAGAGACACACAGCGAGAGAGGGAACACAAGCAGGGGGAGAGGGAGAGGGAGAAGCAGGCTTCCTGTGGAGCAGGGAGCCTGATGCGGGGCTTGATCCCAGGACCCTGGGATCATGACCTGAGCCGAAGGCAGACGCTTAATGACTGAGCCACCCAGCATCCCTGTGTATATTGATTTTGTATCCCGTGACTTTACTGAATTCATTTATCAGTTCTAGTGGTTTTTGGTGGAGTCTTAAGGGTTTTCTATACATAGTATCATGTCATCTGCAAATAGTGAACATTTTACTTCTTCCTTCCCAATGTGAATGCTTTTTATTGTCTGCTATGGCTTGGAGTCGAGTTCTATGTTGAATAAAAGTGATGAGAGTGGACATCCATGTGTTGTTCTTGACCTTAGGGAAAAAGCTATCAGTTTTTCAGCAATAAGTACGATGTTAGCTATGGGTTTGTCATATATGGTCTTTACTATGTTGAGGTATGTTCCCCATAAACCTACTTTGTGTCTGTGTGTGTGTGTGTGTGTGTGTGTGTGTGTATGGATGTTATATTTTGTAAAACGCATTTTCTGCATCTATTGAAATGATCATGTGGTTTTTATCCTTTCTCTTGATGATGTAATATATCATGTTGATTGATTTGCAAATATTGAACCACCCTTACATTCGAGGAGTAAATCCTACTTGATTGTGGTGAAAGATTTTTGAATGTATTGTTGGATTCTGTTTGCTCATATTTTGTAGAGGATTTTTGCATCTATGTTCATCAGAGACATTGACCTATAGTTCTCTTCTTCTCTAGGGTCTTTATCTGGTTTTGGTATCAGGGTAATGGCCACATAAAATGAATTTGGAAGCTTTTCTTCTTCTCCTCCCCTATTATTTGGCATAGTCTGAGAAGCATAGGTATTAACTCTTCTTTAAATGTTTGGTATAATTCATCTGTGAAGCTCTCTGGTCCTGTACTTTTGTTTGGAAATTTTTGATTATTAATTCAATGTCATTTCTGGTAATCAGTCTGTTTAAATTTCTATTTCTTCCACATTTAATTTTGAGAGGTTATAGTTTCTTGGAATTCATCCATTTCTTCTAGGTCTTCTAATTTGTTGGTATGTAATTTTTCATAATATTCTCCTATAATCCTTTGTATTCCTGTGGTATTGGTTGTTATTTCTTCTCCTTCATTTATGATTTGTTTGAGTCACCTCCCTTTTTTTAATGAGTCTGGCTAAAGGTTTATCAGTTTTTTTGATGTTTTCAAAGAACCAGCTCTTTGTTTCATCGATCTGTTTTATTGTTTTCTAGTTTTTAAATTTCATTTATTTTTGCTCTAATCTTTTTTTTATTTCCTCCCTTTACTGGTTTTGGGTCTTGTTTTTTCTTGTTTTTCTAGCTCCTTTAGGTGTAAGGTTAGGTTGAGATTTTTTTTTTGCTTCTGGAGGTAGGCTTGTATTGCTATAAACTTCCCTTTTAGAACAGCTTTTATTGCATTCCAAAGATTTTGGACCACTCTGTTTTCATTTCCATTTGCCTCCATCTATTTTTTTTAATTGCCTCTTTGGTTTCTTGGTCTACACATTCATTGTTTAGTAGCAAGTTATTTAACTTCCATGTATTTGTGATCTTTCCAGATTTTTTTCCTTGTGGTTGATTTCTAATTGTATATCACTGTGGTCAGAAAAGATCCATAATATGACTTCAATTTTCTTTAATTTGTTGAGATTTGCTTTGTGGCCTAAAATGTGATCTCTTCTGGAGAATATTCCATGTGCACTTGAAAAGAATGTGTATTCTGCTGTTTTAGGATGGAATGTTCTGAATATATCTGATAAATCCATCTGGTTCAGTGTGTTATTCAAAGTCACTATTTTTTTCTTTTTTTTACTCTCTGTTTGGATAATCTGTCCATCGATGTAAATGGGGTATTAAGTCTCCTGTTATTGTGTTACTATCAATTAGTTCCTTTATGTTTGTTATTAGCTGCTTTATTTATTTGGGTGCTCCCATGTTCGGTGTATAAATATTTGCAATTGTTATATCTTCTTGTTAGGTTGTCCCCTTTATATATTACATGTATTACATATATGTAATATATATATTATATATACAATATATATATATTATATATATTATATATATATATATTCCTTCTTTGTCTCTTGTTACAGTCTGTTCTACCATGTATTTTGCCCAATAGAAATATTGCTACCCCATCTTACTTTTCACTTCCTTTTGCATAATAAATAGCTTTCCATTCCCTCACTTTCAATCTGCATGTGTCTTTAGATCTGAAATGAGTTTCCTGTAGGCAGACTATAGGTGGGTCTTGTTTTTGTCCATTCTCTTACCCTGTGTCTTTTGATTGGAGCATTTAGTCCATTGACATTCAAAGTAACTATTGATAGGTATGTACTTATATCATTTTTTTTACTTGTTTTATGGTTGTTTTTGTAGTTCTCTGTTCTTTTGCTCTCTTCTCTTATGATTTGTTGGATTTCTTTAGTGATACACTTGGATTCCTTTCTCTTTTTTTTTTTGCATAGTTATAATCGGCTTTTGCTATGTGGCTACCAGTAGGTTTATATATAACATCTTATACATATAGTAGTCTATATTAAGTTTTTGGTTGCTTAAGTTTAATCCATTCTTTACTCTTCTCTCCTCCACCCGATATTTTAGGTATATACTGTCATACCTTATATTCTTTTATTTTGTGAATCCTCTGATTTTTATTTTTTATTATTTAATTTTATTTTATTATGCTAGTCACCATACACTACATCATTAGTTTTTGATGTAGTGTTCCATGATTCATTGTTTTCATATAAGAGCCAGTGCTCCATATAATACATGCCCTCCTTAATACTTAATTTTACTGCTTTTGTGCTTCCTACTTTTCTTACTCCTCTTTGTGGTCCTTCCTTTCCACTCAGAAAGTCCCTTTAGTATTCCTTGTAGGGCTGGTTTAGTGGTCATGAATTCCTTTAACTTTTGTCTGGGAAACTCTTTACCTCTCCTATTCTGAATGATAGCCTTGCTGGATAGAGTATTCTTGGCTGCAGTTTTTTTTTTTTTTTTCTTTCAGCACTTTGAATATATTATGCTACTTTTTGTGACCTGCAAAGTTTCTCCTGAAAAATGAGCCCTATGGGCTTTCCCTTACATGTGTTTTCTTTTCTCTTGCTGATTAAATTTTTTTTATCACTTCTTTTTCCATTTTAATTACTATGTTTCTTGGTGTGGACATCCCTGGGTTGATGTTGGGAGCTGTCTGTGCCTCCTGGATCTGGATTTCTGTTTCCCTCCCTAGGTTAGGGAAGTTTTCAGCTATTATTTCTTGAAATTTTCTGCCCCCTTTTCTCACTCTTTTCCTCCTGGGATTCTATAATGCAAATATTATTACATTTGATGGTGTCAGTGAATTCTCTATTTTTTTTTTTTTTGCTTTTTCTCTCTTTTGTAACTTAATTACTCTTCATTACCTTATCTTCCAGGTACCTGATCCATTTTTCTGCTTCCTCTAAGCTACTGTTTATTCACTCTAGTATATTTTAAATTTCAGTTATTAGGGCACCTGTGTGGCTTAGTCCATTGAGCATCTGACTCTTAGTTTCAGTTCAGGTCATGATCTCATGGGTCATGGGGTGGAGCCCTGCATTGGGCTCCACACTCAGTGGGGAAATCTGCTTAAAGATTCTCTCCTTCTGCCCCTTCCCCTACTTGTATGTACACAAACTCTAAAATAAATAAATCTTAAAGAAATAAATTTCAGTAATTGAGTTCTTCATCTCTGACTGGTTCTTTTTTATGTTTTCTGTCTCTTTTTTGAGGGTCCCACTGAAATCCTCTACTCTTAAGATCAGTGAGTATATTTATGATTGTTACTTTAAATTTTCTATCAGGCATATTACTTATCTGTTTCATTTAGGTCTCTTGCTATGATTTTGTCCTGTTCTTTCATTTTGGACATTTTTCTCTGTCCCTTCATTTTTGTCTAACACTCTGTTTCTATATGTTAGGAAAGTTAGCTACATCTCCTGTTCTTAAAAGTAGTAGCCTTGTGAAGAGGTCCTGAAATGCCCTGTAGTACTGCGTCCCCTGTTCACCAGAACCTGGCCCTTCAACTGTATCACCTATGTGTGTTGCATGCACCCTACTATTGTGGCTAAGCCACACTTGCCTTCAGTCCAGCTGTCTGCAATGGCTCTCTTTGCCTATTATGGGCACAGTTTGGTCTTTGTTGTTAGTGGGCCAGTCTGGGGTTTTCTTGGGCTTGATTTGAAACAGACCAGGTATTTACCAGAGATGCAATAGCATTGAACTTTAGGGCACTTTCCTTGTATTGTTTCCTGAGAAGCTTTCATTGGTGTGTAGAGCCTGCACTCAGTCCAGCTATTGGTCCCCAGCCCACTGCTGGGGTGACAGATGGACCAGTGTGAAAGGTTGTCTTCCTCTCTCTGCAGGGCAGGAGTTACTTTGGAGTGGTACTGGCCCCTGTCAGGGATGCTTGCATGCTGACAGGCTCGTGACACCACTTTGGAGGGGCTCCAGGCCAAGGGTAAATTTTAGTTATTAGGGCACCTGTGCAGGGGGCAGGTCTGCAGATGCCAGCAAGATTTGCACTGGTAGCTGCCACTGGAGATCTGCAGCGACCCCAAACTCCCACTAGGCTGGTGGGTTGGAGGGCACTGATCCACAGAAGAGCACAGGGCCTGGGTGTGCTGGTACAAGTTAGTTGGAGAGTGTTGGTGCTGTACTGGTTCCCATAGGTGTCTGTGTGTCTAGACTGGGGTTGGGGGTGGGTGGGAAGGGAATAGGTACCTGCCAGCTCCTCTGTTCATGGAGAAGTCTCCCAATGATCTCTGCCCCTCCAGCACATGCTCTGAGATTAGTAAATAAATATCCCTACTGTATACCACAAGTGATTTTCCAATGCTATTCATTGTGCTGTCTCTTTAAGGGTGGGGACTCAGTTTCCCCTTGCCCTCCTGGCTCTACCAGAGCCAAGCCTGATTTTTAAAATTCCAAATGTTAAGACCCACTGATTATACTAACTTGCAAAATTATGCTCCTCTGGTTTTCAAAGCCAAATATTTTGGGAATTTGTCATCCCCTGTGTGGGTTCCCTCTGCCTGGGGTTTGTGATGTATCTGTTTCTTTCCCCTCTCAATGCCCATGGTGTACCTATCTTCTATGGACAGTCCTGTGATTACATTACCTCCTGACCATGTCTCTGCCCTTCCTGTCCTCTTTGGTGTGGCCTCTTCTCTACATTTATAGCTACAGAGAGTCTTTGCTTTGCCAGTCTCCAGGTTGTTTTCTGGATTATTTACAGATGTGAGTGTTATCTAGTTTTATCTGTGGAACGAGGTGAGCTTAGGATCCTCCTACTCTGCCGTCTTCCCTGGAAATCCTTAGCTATTGTTTTACTTTTATTCTTCATGTTAAACTGTGGAGCTTTTTAATTTTAACTTCAGGTTGTCAATATGAAAGAAAATATAAAGGAAACAATTTGTTAAAATCATTGAAAATAACACCGTAGTAGAGATAAGGAATTGCTAAGGCATTTTCCCAGTAGTTTTTCCAGATGTTCCTGGTGCATCCAACAGTGATCCATCCAGTCCCCAGTGCACTCCCGCTGGTTATAGGCAGTTCCCTCAGGACCTGGTACATGGTTCCATCTGTGGCATAGCCACAGGATAAAGAAGATGCTGGGCTTCTGATGATTAGGCAAGTTATATGCCACTAGCCCCAGTAATACACATGTATAACCCCAGAGTTTTTGTGTGGCTCAGTTTTTATACTTTCTAGGAGGTGGGGAATTACTGAGTTCATCAATGGCTGGTTACCTGGCCAGTGTCAAAAGCGACTAACAAATCAATTATTGGTTGCAGATGTATTCTTAGCACTGCACATGGAAATTAGATAAGAGAAATGGGAGAATATTAATGTAGAAGGTAAATATTATTGTTGGTTGTGCTAGATATTCCAAAGGTAATCAGAATATGCCCAGGTACTCAGAAAGTAGAGCCACAAGTTAAAACCTCAACTACAAAAGCAGCCTTTCTCCCATATTTGGTGCTAAGACATCAAATCCATTTTCTTAGTTAGGCAATAGCACATATATTCAGGAGTCTATATTTAATATATGAACAATGAAGGGAAAAAATGCAGCATCTCCTGAACTAAATACATTTCTGTCTTTTCGCTACCTCATTTCTGGTTTGCAATAAAAAACAAGAAATTTCCATATAAAAGAAAACCTAAAAATAGCTTATACAAGGTGTAGTTTTATTTCTTCCTCACATAAAAGAACTCTGGGGCTAAGCAGTCGAGAGTCATTTATCAGCTCTGTGGTTCTCAAAGACACAGGTTTGGATTTTATTCAAACCGTCTTCAGAATGTGACTTTTAATCTCATTGATACTCTAGAATAGCTGCTGGAGCTCCATCCATTGCATCTACATTCCAGGCTATAGAATGAATTACAGAGGCTATGTGTGCAAAAGCTTGCCTTTGTTTTTTGTTAACCTTCCTAGAAGCCACACTGAACAATTTCATTTTTCTTCTCTATGGTCAGACTTAGTGATATGGCTACCACTTCCTGTAAGACTGGGAATCGTAGTCTAAAGGGCCCCAGTGGTATTCCAAATTACATAGTAAAGTTGTTACTAAAGAGGAAAAGGAGATGAAAGTCACTACTATATTATCTGATTCAAAAATTTAAAATCAGATTTAAAATTGATCCTAGGTGAAACAATGTAACTTCCTCAAATATCAGTTCAGCATTTCAGGTGAATTTGAGCTTGGAGAAGGAAAAAAAAAAAAAACACTGCTCACGTAATAGGTTCTTGATTTATTTAGAAAATATTCTAAAAGTTAGTGCAAGTGAGGAAACCAAAAACCGATAAAGTGTATCAGCGCAGCATTCTTGGGTGGGCCCCATTCAACCTAACAGAAGGGACGTGGTAACAATGTAACTATCTGTGCAGAGTGTGGCAAGACTTAATTCTGTGCTTTGCCACAGCCCCTTTACACCTTGGGCTTATACCACTATTCAGAAAGAATTTATATAATTTATGCCCTGGACACTTGCAGTTAAGAAAGTTTACAGGCATGATATCTTCTTGTTCCCTGAATCAAACTTACAGTGCTTGGGTATCATACCCTTATGAGAGCAAGGGGGAAGAAAAAGTCATCATCCCATTGTCCCTGATCTCTTTCTCAGCTTCCAGTTGCCTTCATTCTGGAAAGCATACAATGACAAATAATCCAAACACTACTCCTAGCTTTAATGGCCTTTGGAGTAAGTAAAATGGAAAGATAGGGTATTGGGTATACTTCCTATGAAGATTCTGCTTCTACAAACCCATCACTCTGCCAACCCTAGGATTCACTGTATGAGAAGTGAGAGCAAATTAGTGACACACTTAATGGCTTCTGATAAAATCTGATGAATATTTGATCATGTTAAAGTTCATATACTTCTTCATTAAGCAATGAAACAGATGCACAAGGATGGGAAGAAGAGAGTGTAACTTAGTAATGACTACCTCTTACAGGTGTCAGTCCAGAGATTTGAGTATATAAGATTAAAAATATAAATGGAAGGCTTAATTAGGATGGCAGCATGAGAAATGGTGAATTGACCATTAAAATATTACAGTATTAACATATTAAAATAATAACCATATTAATGTTTGAATGCATAACACCATTTTTTCATTCTAAAAACACATCATTCTCAAGAGCTTCAAACTTTATGTTATAAATCATTTTTCACAACATCTCTGAGAGACACGCCCTCTCAGGATTAAGGGGCTTTTCCTTAGTTCTGGGCTTTTCCTAAAGTTCTTTTAGACAAATGAAATAAGACCCCCAAATTATGCCACTAGCACAATATACAACATTAGGCACAGCAACTGGTATTGAGACAGAGTTAGAGCTGTGCATTAGGTCATTTGTTCTGACTGTATATTATTTAGCTGGCTGTTATGGAAATTTTAGTGCTAATCACAGCTTGGATAGTTTTGATATTATTTATATCAGAGATTAGTCTATGCTACCAATTAATTAGACCTAATAAAGATAAGCGGTCAAGGGGGGTGGGAATCCGGAAAGAAACTATTTAAAGGGCATACAACAAAGGATTAATAAATGCAAAACAAAGAATTTCTAAAAATAAAAAAAAATAAAAGAGATACATTTGCAATGTTATTCATTACAGCATTGTTTATGGTAGTAAAAATTGGAAAAAGTCCAAATATTTATCAATAGAAAATAAATTTAAAAAACAAAGAATGGTACATTCATACTATGTAAAATGTAGGTAACCATTAAGGATTTGGGGGGTTTTCTTTCAGGATTTTAATATTTGTTGACTGAATCAATGATATGCTGGAGAAGGAAGTAGAAAATAATAGCTTAAATAAAGTTAACAGTTCATTAATTTATCACTTTATATAATAGTTACAGTCTTTAGAATAGGTATCATAAACCCATGTTGATTCATAAATGCTAATTTGTCCTGAAATGCAAGCAACATGGAACCCCAAAATATGACCTTGACCACAAAGTAAAGGGCATAAGGTATGAAGTGTTTTTTGTTTTTTGTTTTTTTTTAATCTTGGTAAGAAATAAATCTCTTGAGGTAGAAAACATGACAAACTTGGCCACCTGGGTGGCTCAGTTGGTTAAGCAACTGCTTTCGGCTCAGGTCACGATCCCAGAGTCCCGGGATCAAGTCCCGCATCAGGCTCCCTGCCGAGCAGGGAGTCTGGTTCTCCCTCTGACCCTACCCCCTCTTGTGCTCTCTCTCTCTCTTAAATAAATAAGTAAAATCTTAAAAAAAAGAAAACATGACAAACAGCAATGATTAATCCTCAAGAGGAAATTTTAATAATAAAATAAAATCTTAAGAATTACTCATGGCACTCCCTGATAACTGCCAAGACAACTGAAGATTTCTTCCCAGTTATCAGATTACCAGCCCAGTTGCCACCTCTTACTATTCATCATATGTTGAGAGGACTGATCACAAATTTTGCCAGGAAGTACAATAACTTAAGAACGCCTAGTTACATTGTCATCTCATGAAAGAAAAACAAAACAACAACAACAACTGATCTTTCTCCCAAAGAGTTTGTAATCTGTTGGAGACCCTATAAACATACAGGGCAACACTACTCGAAATTTAAATCCATTTAATGAGAAAAAAGAAGAGCTTTAATTCTGACAGTAAAATGGCCAATCAATAGCCAATAAGGGTCACTTACCACAATGATGACATAATCAAATTTTCAAATAACAACTGCCTTCCTAAACAGTGTCTGCTCATCTGTTAGCATATACATATAGCTGTTTTCTACTCTCTAGATCTTTATTCTTTATTTTAGGGAGCACAGTCATAAGCAATAGTCTTAGATGCTTAATTTTCCCCTCAGGTTCCTCTTCCACTAATAGACTCAACACTATTCCAGACTTTCATTCTCCTGATCCTTCAGTGCCCTGACAGCAAACTCCAGCTCCTGATATTAGTCTCAGAGGCTACAGAGCAGTCCTCAATCTTATTTAGATGACCAGTTAGGCTCTATTTTCTGGAAAAATTATTTTCACTTCTCCAATCAGAGGAACACTTACAGTGGGCAGATTGGTTGTTGCCTTTCTGTCAGAGAGATTTCTACGGTCCACCATAATATGATAAACTCAGAACACAACGTCTCCATTTAGGATGGGATAGTGACATAGCATACAACTATACTGTGACTTCTTCAATGGTGGTTAAAAGAGGGAAGAAAAAATGAACATGCTGGTCCAATCTGTGCAAGTGTCAGGATGATGAACTGATCATGCAATCAAAGTCAAACTCCCACTCTCACATACAACCTCCCCCATCTCTATGGAAATATACAACCTTGTAATTCCAGTAGTATATCTCTTCTCCCTTCCCTTAGTGACTCCAAATATTTCCCTTTCACTTTCTCTTAAGTCTACTCCAGTCAGATCTTTGTTTCCCAGAGAATCCCACATATCAACCAATTCCTTTCAAGGTCACCAATGAACTCTATGTTAAGTCAAAATGGTTAAGTGCCACTCTTCATCTTGTTCTATAGCAGCATTTTGACACAGTTAAATACCACCCTTCTCTTTAACACACTTTTTGCACTTAGCTTCCCACCACAATCCTTATTTTTTCTCCCTCCTATTCATTGGCCATTCTTTCTCATTCAACTTTGTGGATTCCTCCTCTTTCCCCCAATTTCTAAGAGGTGAGGCCCAAGGCTCTGTCTTTGATCCTCTTCTCTTTTCTACCTATATTCACTCCCTAAGGTGATTTCTTGAAGGCTTGTGTCTTTAAAAATATCTATGTGCCAGAGTCCTAAATTTCCATCTCTACCCAAGACTTCACTTTTGACTTTGAGATAGTTTACTTGACATCTCCATGTGGATGTTGAATATACATCTCAAACATAACAGGTCCCAAGCAGAACTCCTGTTCTTTCTCTCTAAACCCACAACCCCTGCAGGCTTTCCCATCTCAGTGGCGGCAATTTCAATTGTCTATTTCTTCAAGCCAACATACTTAGATACCCTCTTTATTCCTTACCTTTTCCCCTTACCCACACCCATTCTGTCAGGCATTCCTGTTAGTTCAACCTTCAAAATGTATCCAGGATCGGAAAATTTCTTACCATCTCCACTGTTTCCACCTTAGTCTAAGCTATAATCATGTCTTATCTAGAGCTGCTGTAGCCTCCTAGCTGGTCCCACTGACTTCATTCTTGTCCCCTATTTATTTCAGAATGACCCTTTTCAATCCAGTCAGTACATGTAGTATCCTGTAGCAAATAATATAATCTCTCTGAGGAGTACATTGATCAGATAAACAAAAAAAAAAAAGAATCTAGTAAAATATTTACCCTTTTTTTTGGTTGATCTAAGGACCAAGATGATAGATAAAAACAACTGTAGCATTCAGCACACAGTATATATTAAATTATAGTAGCATAAACATGAGATTAATTTTTAGTAATTTCTGAAATCTGTTATATCCATGAATTATTTATTTTCCAAATATTCCAGAATATGATTCAAAATTTTCCTCATCTACAAATTCTAAACTACTGTCTGAAGTAGTCCTGGACCCTTATGAATACCATGACCAACTTAGAACCTGATTTAGTGGGCCATGGGAATAGCCAAGGGAAAGTGTTTCCAATCTCAGGACAATATTAGAATGTGTCAAGACTTTCCAGTAGGTGAACTAAAGGAAGTGTTAAATTATACAAATAGGGAAAAGAATGGGTTGTTCATCATGGCTGCTCTGCCCCTTCTTCTTTCAATGTAGTTAACCCACCCCCATGCCACATTAAAAATTCCCTGGAACTAGCCCCTGATGTCATTCCATAATTCCCTATTATGATGCATATGACCCTTTTCTCTCCTCCATCACTTTTCTCACACCAATTCACCTGCCGAACTTGCTTTTGTAACTTCTGTGAATCCTGTTCTTTAATATTCCAATTACTTCCAACATGTCATGCTGCCTTGTACCCAGCAAACCCACAGCTCTGAGTACAAGAAGATTCCCCCATTCCTATCTCTGCAGATGCCAGCCTAACCTCCAATCCTACTTGTAATCAGGGAGATCAAGACAATCACCTCTGAGATTTTAGAACTGAATACAACAGAACTGTGAGTACAATTTGATTAGTGCTCTTTCCTAGAAAAGGAGGAGGCAGCCTATTTTATATGCACAACAATAATTATAACAGGTAACACTTCTGTATCAGTTATGTTTCAGAAACTGTTTTTAGTATACATATGAACTTATTTAATTCATACAAGCATTCTTTGAAGATGAGTAACTTGAGGTTCAGAGGGGTTAAGTAACTTGTCTTAGGTCACATTCATAGTAAGTGATAGTTCTGGGATTAGAACCTGAAAAATCTGCTTCAGTGTTTATGCTCTTAACTACTATACTGTGCCATATAGAGCCTCATAAGAATAAGGTAGTTAGTAAAACACATCACCTCACAATTAAAGTCCTTGTTTGGTATACTAAGACATTTAGAGAACGGGAGCCAATTAGTTAATTCAGGGTTGGAAATGACGGGAGTTAGTGCTTAATATCTTACAAGTTTCACCATTGGGAAACTAAGACACAGTAGCCAGAACATCAGAAAGCTGATGAATAAAATCATAACACCAATGTCAGTAAACACTTAAAATAACTTAAGACCAATTCAAATGGCAAGAAAAAAGGTTCTTTATAATGGTACACAGGGCATGTGGTAACACGTATTTCCAAGCCTGACAGACATCTGTGGGTGTATCTGTTAAGTCATTCAAATAAAATTGAGGCAGGGAGTGGGTAACACCACATTTTACAATGAGGCACTGGCACCAGCCATGATGGGGTTCAAAGTCAATGCTTCAATAAGGCCTTGTTTCCCTAGGTCATTTGCCAATGCTGGTGTCTGGTATTTGGTAGGAAGCAAGCCCTGGTTCAATGTTTCTCTGCAGATTCCCAACAGTCAAAAGCTCTATAAAAGCCTGGATAAGACTAAGAAGGCAGGCAGGTAGGCCCCAGGTAAGACAATACTCTCCACATGGAATTTTATTATAAATACTATTTATTGAGCAATCACCATACCAGGGACTGTCCTTGATACTTTACTTCATTGTATTTAATCCTCATAAGAAACATGCAAGGGATATTTAATTATCCCTGCTACATGTAAGGAAACTCAGGCTCTTACCCTTAAGCCAAGACCTCACAGCTAGTAAGTATTCAAGTAAGAATTCAAATCCAGTTTTTATGACACCCCTACAACTTATGCTCTTTACCACAAAGCTATTGAGAAATAAATGATTGTTGATATTAAGTGTAATTCTTTTGCCTTATTTGTTCAGAATGTTGAGGCAGAGGGGTCAAACTTCTCTTTAAAAGATCCCTATCAGGGCACCTGGGTGGCTCACTCAGTTAAGTGTCTGCCTTCAGCTCAGGTCATGATCTTGGGGTCCTGGGTTTGAGCCCTGTGTCAGGCTCCCTGCTCAGTGGGGAATCGGCTTCTCTCTCTGCCCCTCCCCCCACTCATGCTGGCTGCTCTCTCTCTCTCTAATGGTAAATAAAATCTTTAAAAAAAATAAAAAATATCCATATCATTGTCTTCATTCACTACCACTTAGCAATAATTGTGTACAATCTTTAAAAATAATCATATCTTTTTACCTCTACCCCAGTCCTTTTACTTTCCTATCTGTAATATATAAGCCTTGTAGGTTAGATGGACCTGAAAAGGATTTGTAGAATTGAAATACTTCCCGAAATATCATTGACTTAAGCTACTGTGAACTGCCTTTATATGACTCTTGCTAAAACAGATGTAGGCTCTGTGTTCTTTCAAGCCATTGATATGTTTCCTAACAGGCTAGAGAACAGGAAGATTGATGGTCTAGCATGACCAGAGCTTAGGGACAAAGGAGAGTCTTGACCTCTAGGCAGTCTGTGACTTTAAACTGACGTCATGCCTTCTACCCAAATGCACACTGCAGAATACTTTCCCAGGCAAGGTACCATGGGAAGAAACTAAATTCTGATAGGTTACATTTAAAAGTATCCTAAAAACAATGCAGAAAGAAAATGGCCCCTCAGACAGCTCTGGTGTCTCTGTACATAGCCGTCACAAAGTACGTGAGAGCCCAAGGCTATGGCAAGCTTACTGTGTTGCTTGGAACAATGCCGTGATTGTGTGGGTATCACCCTCTTAGGATTCATATCACAAGCAAGATATGAATGGGTCCCAAGCAGGGTTTGACAGCCACTTCTGAGCTTTTTAGATCAGAGACAGAAACAGATATGATCTACGTAGCCTTCTTTTGCATTACATTTCCAGATGAGGAGGTTGCCTTTCATGTTACACAACCAATCCCAACAAGTTACCCACACACCTACTTCATTCATGCTTCCCTAGCCCCACCTTGCTAGTCACTGCCATCTTTTCATAACCATTTCCAAGATACTCAGAATCATGTAAACACCCTGAAGACCAGCTAGGCTCCATGTTGTGTAGCAGAATCACTAATACAAATATCTGTTATGGATTAACAGAGGAAGAAAATCAGGCTCCTGGAAATTGTTTTAACATAGTCAAAGAATTTGCTGGTTATCTTGGAGGCCATCTTCATTTAAATAATATTTACTAAAGATCTCCTATGAGCTGGCTAGATAGATGCCTGTGATACCACATTAAGCAATCATAATCCCATTCCTTAGAGAGCTTGCAGTCTAATGATGGTTACCCTCTTTACTGGAGCAATCTCAGTAGAATGTAATGATAGTTAAGCATGAAGTAGAGCCAAGAAATAACTACAGAACTAGAAATAACAAGTCAGACACATGTGTAAAAATATTTCTTCTGCAGGGGCCAAAACAGACAAGAAAAAAAAATACTGAATGCGTTTACCAAAAGCAAGATCTAGCCACAGGCTTCCATCTTCCCTCTCACATCCATATGACTTTTATAACACAGAGGTCAACCTTCTAAGCAGTAGGTTGTATCAGAGGAGTGAGCATCTGATAGATATCTTTGTAGTCCACATACACTAAAAAGAATAATGTTTTATAAGGTGTCACATTGAGAGAGATTATCTTTGTGAATCCAATTCTCTTCCTCTCAGGAATTTTAAGTGAGAAAATTGGAAAGAATTTGTCACTTGGTAGTGGGACAGTTATGGAAGATACCACAGGGAGTATGGCTCTAGGGCTAAAAGTGAGCACAAGAATGAGGCTCAGGCAGGTTCTCCTGAAGTTCTGAAAGTCTTCTTGAATCCAGAGTTCACCCTCTGGGTTAAGTTCCTGGGAAGCCAGGTTGTACTTGTACACCTGTCCCTGGGTCTTATGTAGTCATGGCTCACTTATTAATATAGCAAATCTCATTTACATGTGCTAGTCTGAGTCATTTCTGTTCCTTAGGATAAAGATACAGAGTATATGAGCCTGGATGAAAATAATGTGTTCAAAGGTCAAATTTAGTCAATGAAGATTTGTAAATTTTTTGTTAATTTTTGTGGGAAACCACACAAATATGAATATTAGTAAAAAAGTCAGTAATTTCCAATTGAAATTTCCAATCCTACCATTCTTTCTCCAAAGCAGACAATATGATCATCTACATCTTTCTCCATACTTGTAAAACATGTGTGTGTGTGTGTACCGATACACACACACACACACACACACACACACACACACACACACACACACGGTCTTTTTGGTTTGGCTGTAGGCATTGTCTTTTTTTTTTAATTTTATTATGTTATGTTAATCACCATACATTACATCATCATTTTTTTGATGTAGTGTTCCATGATTCACTGTTTGCATATAACACCCAGTGCTCCATTCAGTACGTGCCCTCTTTAATACCCATCACCAGGCTAACCCATCCCTGCACCACCCTCCCCTCTAGAACCCTCAGTTTGTTTTTCAGAGTCCATCGTCTCTCATGGTTCGTCTCCCCCTCCGATTTCCCCCCCTTCATTTTTCCCTTCCTGCTACCTTCTTCTTCTTTTTTTGAACATATGTAATCATTGCTTTTTAAAGCATTTGTATTCATAGCATTTATAACATATTTGTTTTAAGCTCTTTTTGAGATTATTCAGGGTATGGTTCAACATGGTTAGAGCTTAAAGAAAAAAAAAACACTAGGGGCGAATGGGTGGCTCTGTCAGTCGATCCTCTGACTTTTTTTTGTTTTTTTTATTTATCTATTTGACAGAGAGAGACATGTTCTCGCTCTCTCTGTCAAATAGATAAATAAAAAAACAATCATGACCTGAGCTGAAGGCAGACGCTTAAGGACTGAGCCACCCAGGCGCCCTTGATCCTCTGACTCTTGCTTTCAGCTCAGGTCATGATCTCAGGGTCGTGGGATCCAGCCCCAGGTCAGACTCTGTGCTCAGGGCAGAGTCTGCTTGTCTTCATCCCTCTGCTCCTCCCCGCCCCCCAGCACTCCATCTCTACAATAGATAAAATCTTTAAAAACAACAACAACAACAACAACCCTAAATTCTAACTTTGTTACTGGTTCTCTAAAACAAGCAAACAAAAAAAACCAGAATCTTAAACACAGAGAACAAACACTTGGTTGCCAGAGGGGAGATGGGTAGAGCGGTGGGTGAGATAGGTGAAGGGGGTCAGGAGGCACAAACTTCCAGTTATACAGTAAATAGGTCACAGAAATGTTTCAAAGTATAGCATAAGGAATATTGTCAATAATATTGTAATAATGTATTAGGGTGACAGATGATGACTATCTTACTGTGGTGAACACTGAGTAATGTATAGAATCATTGAATTGTTATGTTGTACACCTGAAACTATTATAACATTGTATGTCAACTATGCTTCAATAATAAATTTTTAAAAAGATTATATAAAAATCAATTCAGCTTCTCCTCAATTAGGGTTCTGATCTTTCTATCAAAGACAAAAGGCAATAAAGTAGCCCCGTGCTTGATGCTGTGCTAAGCAAATTTTTTAAATTCCACCCTTGTTTTGTGGGTGCCAACACAGCGGAAAAACAACACTGAAGAATAACCTGAGAGCGATAACAGTATGCTCAGAGGAGCATGGTTCGAAAGTCAATTCCCCCTCACATACCTCATTCAAAGAGAGAGAAATATCCCAGATGAGGGTCATAGTATTATAAATTATGAGTAGGAGAAATCTTTCTTGGTCCCTGCTATGAATCTACGTGTGACTTAGGCAAATTACTTAATATTTTAGAACTTAGTCATATATGAAATTCAATTCAATAAATTTTGAGAACTACACATTCCTCTGTGTTAGGTACTAGTACTAAGAAAAAAGGGTTAAGGCAGAATTTCTGCCTTGAGATAGCTTGCAACCCCAATAATGACAGGATCGGTGACAGAGCCATGAACTATAACGCATAATGAAATACAACCAATACACACAGCCATAAGGAAAAATGTGGAGCTCCAAAGAAAGAGCAAGTCCTCTGCCTGGGAGCCCTGAAGTTGGGAAAGGCTGGCAGAAGTTTCTATTCAGAACGGGATAGAGTTTGGAAGTCATTTATCAGAGTAAGAGAGCAGGGGTAGGGAGTCTCTAAGGACCCTTCCAGCTTGGACTGTCTGAGCTCAGGAGACAGTGATGTAGGTTATATATGCTTCCCGTCTCTACATACACAAAATCAGAATACAGGTGTATGGGTACCATCTTAAATTAGGGAAAATATCTAATGAGCAAGACAAGCTCTGCTCACCCATTATAGTACAGTAGTCCCTCCGGATGCATGGTGGATACATTCTAAGACCCTCAGTGAATGCCTAAAACCAGATAGTACTGCACCCTATATATACCATGAGGTTTTTTCCCCCTACATACATACTTCTGACAAAGTTGAACTTTTAAATTAGGCACAGTAAGAGATTAACAACAATAAAAATAAAATAGAACAATTATAACAATATACTATAATAAAAGTTATGTAAAGGTGGTTTGTCTCTCTTTCAAAATATATCAGACTGTACTCACCCTTCTTATGATGATGATGATGTGAGATGAAAAAATACCTATGTGAAGAGATAAACTAAGGTGAATGATGTAGGCACTATAACATAGCGTCATGTAGCACCCCCCCACCCGCCAAAGAGGGATTATCTGCTTCTGGACTGTGATTGCCTGCAAATAACTGAAACCACAGATAAGCAGGGGAAGAAACTACCTTATGTCAATTCCCTCCCCATATCCTCCTACCCTTTTATCTATAAACCATAATCATGACTATTTGAGACAAGGGTAAGGTAAGCTCCTTTTAGTTTTTATGCAACTCCCACTGCATTTTATTATCTCTCATACCAATGGGTAATAGATGCGAAGGAGACAGTGTCTGGTTATTAAGGACACAGACTGTAGAGTAGGCTTTGAGTAAACAGCTTCATTATTTACTACCTGCATATCTTTGACCAAGTTATCTAACTATGCTGAGATTTAGTTTATTTATATGAAAGTGAGATAAAACTAAAAGTATAGGACTATTAATATATATATATTATATAATTATTATATAGTATATACATGTATACACACATATGTTTAGGTTTTTAGTTTTTGGAATGTAAATTAGGTACTAATAAATGGTGCAAACTGTGATGATGATGGTGCTGGTGATGACAGTCCCAATTCTTAGGTGCAGTCTCATAGTTCTCTAAGATCCCCAGAAAAGCAGGGATAGGTCTCAGTGAATGTAGCCAATGGCTCCTATACCTTATGGGTCCTACCTTCCTTCTCAGAATCTGCTTCCAGGCTTTGCTGAACTTTAACAATCACACCTAGATTTTGATCCAAACTTACATGCGGTTAACTCCTGAATATTATACTTTGTGTCCTCACCACCATTTCTCAGCCCTGAGTCCACTAGCATTGCATAGGGTTCATTCTGGATTTCTGTTAGTCAATTCAGGCTTTTATCCTGAGTGCTCTCTCCTCATGGATCTCTGACTTACCCAAGATCACTTTTAATTTAGCTTCAGTTCTTCCTCTTGGACACCTTCCTCGCCAACACTCATTCATCTGTGCTTCTGTTCTGCTCTTCTGTTTCTTTACCTACTGCTCTTGGCCTGTGATATCGGCTTTCGGGAACTTATATTTATATGGTATCCCCTTCAAGACCTCCAGTAGTAGTAACTCTGGAAGTGGAAATCTAAGGCTTAACCTCTTTAATTCTGGCTATAATTATTGCCCCTAGGTTCTAGCACCTTACATCATTGTCTCCATAGAAGGAGTTGTAAACCATCTCACAGGAAAATCAATAGGAAAGGCAAAATTTTGATCACAATGCCAAACCAGTACATACAACCTCCACGTAACTGGACTCTACCCAGTCCTCTAAACTTAATATCAATTCTATATTTTAAAGATGCAGAAAACACTAATTATCCTATTATGTTATTGGCATAAAAATACTTTTCAAATTGATACCCATCTTGTTTTTTAATACACACACATATACCCATATACTATGTGTGTATTTACACACACATACACATATATACGCACATGCACACATATGTATGTGTAGTCTGATAATTTGATACTATTTACATTTCTCATCTGTATATAGTTTATATAAATATTACATATTAATTTCATTTTCAAACCAATGAATAACAAAAAACTAGAACAAAATGTTTTTAGAAAAATTTTTATATAAATTCACTTTTTTAACTGAAGAGTGGATTGAGAAGTGATTTAAGAAAAAAATTTAGAAACTTAAAAAACAAACATACACTTATAACAAAACCACATCAAAATAATGTTCAAACCAACTTTCAACCAAACTTGTATTTTCATGCTGCTAACGTACATGCTGACTGTGCTTGGGAAGCACAGTAGCAGTAAGGCAGAAAGCCAGGGAAGTGTGTGGTTCACTTCTAGGCTGGTGGCAAAGAGGACTACATTTAGCTCTTAGCTTATCCTTCTTTCACTGAAGCCCACCCCAGGTTCTTTGAGGGTCCATCACCATACTTGCAGATTTTCTTGCCAAGACTTTTTTCCCCTCGATACCATAAAAGTTGTTAGGAATTGGCACATACGGTTTTAACTCCAGCATAAGAATCATACTAAGATGCCAGGAAAAGAAGAGAATTTAAGATACTTTCTCTGGGCAGCAAGAACTTGGCCTGGTTCTCCTAGAATTCTCTCTCAACTCTTTGAAAATACCTATTGAGAAATGGGTGTATGAGAAAACAGATACCAAACAAGGGGTGTATCTGGCTCAGTCTTGTGATTCACTAAGATAAGCCTGCACCTTCATTTCTGCCCTCAACAAGCCTTGTTCCAGATACGGTTGAAAGGGTTTACATTGTGTAATTTATGCAAATCTATACTCACTTATGCAATAAGAACCATCAGTGAAACACATCTGAGGGTGAAAAGGAGAAACTATTTTAATACCTTATGTAATTATTCTATTGAAATTATAATCACTTTCCTAATGAAAAATAAATACCACTACTTACTGTTCCCAACATCACTTGTTTGTTTCATCAGCCAAGGTTTCCTGAACAAGAGCTAACACTGAAATTCTCAGTCTCATGCAAATCTTTTTTTAATAACACTTTACTGAGATATAATTCACATACCATAAAATTCACACTGTTAGAGTGTAAAATTAAGCATTTTTTAGTATATTCATAGAGTAGTGCAACAATCACCTCTCTCTAACTTCAGAATATTTTCATCACTGCAAAAAGAAACCCCATACCTAGTAGAATGACTATTTCTTCTCCCCTCAAGCCCCTCACAACCAATAATCTACTTTCTATTTTTTTAGATTTTATTATTCTAGACATTTCAGATAAATAGAATAATATAGTCAGTCTTTTGTGCCTGACTTATTTCATGTAAGTGCTTTCAAGGTTCATACCTATTATAGCATGTATCAGTATTTCATTATTTTTATAGCTGAATAATATTCTATTTTATGAATATACCACATGTGGTTTATCCATTTCATCAGTCGATGTACATTTGGGTTTTTTCCCAGTTATGTGATTATTATGAGTAATGCTGATATGAACAATCATGTATAGATTTTTGTGTGGACCTATGTTTTCAATTCTCTTGATTATATAACTAAAAAATTATGGTATTTCTGTGTCATATGGTAACTGTATGTTTAACATTTTGAGGAACTGCTAAGGGTTTATCTTTCCCAAAGTAGCTGAAACATTTTATGATCCCACCAGGAATGTATAAGTGTTCAATTTCTCTGCATTTTCATCAATACCTGTTATTATCGTTAAGTTTTAGCCATCATAGCAAGCATGAAGTAGTATTTCAGTGCATTTTTAAAATTACTTTTTTGTAAATTGTGATATGATATACATAACATAAAATTTACCATTTTAAGTGTGTAGTTCATTGTACATTCATATTGTCGTATAACCATCACCACCATCCATCCCCAGAAAATTATTCAGTTTACAAAGCTAAAACTCTGCACTCATTAGATAATAACTCCCCAAACTTCTCAGTCTCTGGCAACCACATTATACTTTTTGTCCTTATAAGTTTGAGTTCTATAGCTGGTGTGTGTGTGTGTGTGTGTGTGTGTGTGTGGTTACTATGGGGATTACATTTAACATCCTAAAGTTATGACTTTAATATCAGTTTATACCATCTTAATGTCAATAAAAAAGCTCTGCTCCTAGATAGCTATCTTCCCACTCCTTTCAGCTACTGATATCACAAAATTATATCTTTATACATTATATGACTAAAGCAAGACTAATAATTGTTTTTTTATGCGTTAGTCTCTTAAATTATGTAGAAAACAAAAAGTGGACTTATAAACCAAAAATTAGAATAAAACCAACTTTTATAGTCTGTCTTAGTCCATTCTGGCTACTGTAACAAAATACCACAGATTGGGTAGCTTGTAAATAAAACAAATTTATTTCTCATAGTTCTGGAAGCTGGAAATCTAAGATCAAGTTTCCAGGATGGTCATGTTCTGATAAAGGCTCTATTCCTGGGTCATAGCTAGTGTCTTCTGACTGCGTCCTCACATGGTAGAAAGGGCAGGGGATCTCTCTCATGTCTCTTTTATAATCTCATTCATGAGGGCTTTGCCCTAATGGCCTAATATCTCCCATAGGTCTGATCTCCTAATAAACATTATGTTGGCATTAGGATTTCAATTTATGAGTTGGAGAGAGAGACACAAACATTCAAACCATAGCATACTTGTTCATCTATTTACCTTTACCAGAAAACTTTATTTCTTCCTAGGGCTTCAAGTTATTGTCTAGTGTCCTTTCATTTCAACCTGAAGGACTCCCTTTAGCATTTCTTATAGGGCAGGTCTAGTGGTAACAAACTCCCTCAGCTTTTGTTTATCTGGGAATGTCTTAATTTCTCCCTCAGTTTTGCTATATATAGAATTCTTGGCTGATAATATTTCCCCTTCAGCACTCTGAATAGGTCAACCCATTTCCTTCTGCCCTCCAAGGTTTCTGATGAGAAATTTGCTGATATTCTTATTGGGAATCACTTTATGTGGCAAGTACCTTCTCTCTTACTGCTTTCAAAATTCTCTTTGTCTTTGGCTTTCAACAGTTTGATTATAATGTGCCTTGGTATGGGTCTCTGAGTTTATCATGTTTGGAGTTTGTTGAGACTCTTGTATGTCTGAATCAATGTATTTTATCAAATTTGAGGAGTTTTCAACCATTATTTCTTCAAATGTTTTGCCCTTTTATCTCTTCTCCTTTTGGGACTCTCAAAATACATATGTTGGTCTAGTTGATAGTATTCCACAGAGCCCTTAGGCTCTGTTCACTTTATTTCTTCTGCATACTCAAATATGTTTTTGAGTCCCTCTAGTGATTTTTCATTTCAGTTAACTGTACTTTTCAGCTCCAGAATGTTTTTAATGTTTTCTATCTTTTTTATTGATTTTCTGATTTGTTCATACATAATTTTATTGACTTTCTCCATGTTTTCTTTTAGGTCTTTAAGCATCTATAAAGCAGTTGTATGACTCCTAAGTCTACCATCTGGTTTTTTCTCAGGGGCAGTTTCTGTTGATTTATTTATTTTTCCCTTTAAATGAGCCATGCTTATTTCTTTGTATGCCTTGTTATTTTTTGTTGTTGTTGAAAACTGGACATTTGGAATTTATATTGTGGTAACTGGAGATCCAATTCTCCCTTTCCCCAGGGTTTACTATTTTGGTTTTGTTTGTTTGCTTATTGTTGTAGAGTGGCTGTGTCCCATAGATCAGTCTGAGGTATAGACTTAAGGTCTTCTCAGGTCTTCCCTGAGACAATACCTTTCCTTAGGCAAGCATGGTGACTTTCTACATTCCCTCATATATGTGGTTACTTCTGAATGTCTTTGTCCTTAAATATCGGAATGGAACACGAAAAGGAGAAAAAGAGAAAAGTGAAGGGAGAAAAAAGCATAACAATCCTTCATATCCCATGGAATTTCTCTATAGCTGGAGATGGAGGGGCCTGCAACAATGGCTGCCCAACACTCTATCTGCCCCTCCATAATCAGAAGCAGAATTAGTGATAAGAGCAGAGATCCTCAACATTTGGAGGACAGAGTCCTTATTGTCCACCCCGGCTCCCATAAGCTGTGGATAAGCTGCTCCATTTACAGGACATTTAAAGGCTCATTTAAAGGACAAACATATGCGTAAGTTTGCCTACCATACCCTGAGAATGGGAGACAGGTGATTATTACCATGCTAAGAGCTGAAAATGACCAAAATTAATGACAAGTTACTGTCCAAGCTTTCTCCTAGAAAGTGCAAGACTTCAGTAGATTATAGAGTTCCAAAATAGTTACATCAGTCAGATTCTGTCAGTACAAATATTCTCTAGTTGGGGAGACTGATTTCTGGTGTCTCCTACTCAGCAATCTTCCCAGAATCCTCCTTCAATGTAGTTCTGATTTTTATTTGCCTAATAACTAATGATATTGAGCATCATTACATTTGATCCTCAATCTAGTTAGTCTTTTCAGTACTGAAAGTGAAATACTGAAGTCTTCAGAAATTATTTCTGAATGATATATATTTTCCCTTCAGTTCTATCAGCTTTTGTTTCATGTCTTTTGAGGCTCTGTTGTTAGGTGCATATATTTTTATATTTGTGATTTTTTTTCCAAATGGACACTTTCTTCATTATAAAATATCTTTTTTTTCTGGTCTCAAGTAATTTTTTGTCTTAAATTCTATTTTGTCCAATCTTAATATAGCCACTCCAGCTCTTTTTGCATGGTATATCTTTTTTCCTTTTAAATTCATTTGTCTCTTTGATTCTAAAGTGTGTTTCTTATGGATAGCATGTAGTTAAGTAATGTGTTTTTTTGTTCTTCCAGTCTCTGATTTGTGATTGCAGTGTTTAATCTATTTACATTTCATATAATTACTTATAAGGAAGGGTTTACAGATGACATTTTTTAATTTTCTATGTCTTATGTATTTTTATTGCTTTATTACTGCCTACTTTTATGTTAAATAGTGCTTTTGTCAGTTTGATTATAATGTGTCTCCATGTGGATCTCATCAAGTGTATCCTACTTGGACTTCATTGAGCTTCATGGATGTGCAGATTAATGTTTTTCATCCAATTTTGAAAGTTTTCAATTCAAATCACCTCCAATGAATTTTTTTCCTTTCACTTATTGTATACCTTTCAACTGCTGAATTAAAAAAATTAATTTCTTTTTGATATTCTATATTGGCAAGTTGTCATTCTCACACTCTTCTACTTTTATTTGGTGACATAGACATGGCTTTCTTCAGATCTTTGAACTTTGGGGAGCTCCAAGTTGGTTCTGCCCTTTCCTATGGATGTTAGACTGTTGTTTTCATAGCTATAGTGATTGCAAGGTTGTTGCCTTTCAAGATTACTGTGGAACTAAGGAGAGAGCTATTAAAATAGGGCATGTTAAAATTCCAGAAAGCTCACTGTGTTTACCAAGATTCACTGGGTTTCTTGGATAAACTCTCTGTCGATTGTTTCAAGACTTTGGTTAATTTCCAGAACTTTAAAAATTTGATTTTGATAATTTTTGCAATGTTCATGTTGCTTTTATGAAGGAGTGAATTTTCGTAGGTCTTTACTCCACCATTCTGGAAGTCTAATCACCTTCACTTGAATTTTGTTAAGATCACAGCTTTCAGTAACTTGGTGCAAAATCCCACCCATGTTTAATCCCACATGTGGCTAGGTAATACCTTGAATATTGTTTTTCATACTAAAAGCTACAGCATTCTTTCCTAAGCACTGTCACATTTAGGAGTTAAAAGAAAATAGAACAGAGAAGTCCCCATTTTAGTTTGTACAAGTCTGTCCCACATTCTCCAGTATTAAAGTGATTATACCATTTGCTTCTATCCAATAGTAGCTCCACAATTTCTTTTTATTTTTTTATTAAAGATTTTATTTATTTATTTGACAGAGAGAGACAGACAACGAGAGAGGGAACACAAGCAGGGGGAGAGGGAGAGGGAGAAGCAGGCTTCCTGCTGAGCAGGATGTCTGATGCAGGGCTCTATCCAGGACCCTGGGATCATGACCTGAGTGGAAGGCAGACGCTTAATGACTGAGCCACCCAGGCGCCCCTCCACAATTTCTTTTTAGATTGGCAGTGAGTGGTTATCAGGTTGGAACTAGAGCACCAGGGAATCTGTCTTGAAACCAAGTCTACATAGCTAAGACATTGTTTTTTATTTATATTAAATGTTTATTTGGGGTGACTTAGGAGAGGCTTTGACTAGAAGCTGTACTTATACTGAAAATATATTTTACTTAGCGTGACTTTTTATTGAAGGCCTTTATATGAGTGCAATTGATGATCTTCCAGGAACCACCCCTTGGCATAGCTACTGCCTCTATTTACCTCACATTATTACTGTAAGGATGAAAGTGAGAGCAGGGGCTATTTTATAATAATAAAGCTACACAAAATATAGTGTAGCTGGAGACTGTAATTATGTAATGGCTTTAGCAGCTCCCATAAATGTAACAACTAAGACTAAATATTCACTGTTGCAAAGGGCATGGCCTAACTGAAGGCTATACTGCATTCTTTATATAGACTGTTTCTGGGATAGAGCAGCCATCCAAGGACCCATCACTTTTGTGCTGTTATCTTTACAAGTAAATGGGCAATTGTTAGCACATGATTTCCTAAAGATAATCGCAATTGACATTACTGTATCAACAGCTGAACAGACTGCCTTCAAAAATACATGAATAAACATGGTCAACAAGTAAAACATTAACTTTTTCTTTCATATATTATCATGTATTCAGAAAATGAAAGAACAGACCACTTGTAATACATGAAAACACATTGAGCAAGATGAGGGGATACTAAGATGGACACAAAGGCTTTTCATGTTTTATCCCACCATTCCCAAAGATTCTGATGTTCTGTGAGAAATTGGTATGGCCCTGTGATCACTCCTAAGAAACCAGCATAACGAAATTTCGTAACTTGGCTGAGGAAAGTGTCCACAGTGCCTAAGCCAGGTTAAATGTTTTGATGACTGGTCAAATGGTTGAATTGTTCCTTTAATTTAGATTCAATTCAGTAGATCTTTTGAGTTGAATATTATGGAGGGGTTGAAAAATTATTTTGAGGGTTAATAGTTCAATACTGCTTTACTTGGAGGTTTCAAATTTCCATTAGAAAATGATTTTCTTAAGTTTTTTCTGATTACAACCAGCTACTCTGATTTCTTAATACTTGTCAACCTCAACAGTGTTAGTTTTTATGACCTTTTGCCCTTGTTTCTTATTGAACCTGTGTCAGATTTGTATCTAAATGTCTGTATTCTCAATACTATGGTGAAGCACGTGACAGAAGGGGCCAGATCTGCTCTGATATCCACTTTAAGGATTCAAGACAGTGTTGTGCTTTTATTGAGTCCCTAGAACAAGTCATTGACCCAATCACATAGAATTTTCACTGTGCTTTGTCATTTCAAAAACATTTTCACTTCCACCATTTTCCTTGATTAGATTCCAAGTGATACCAATATTGCAGAGTACCTCAGCTAGTTGTATAAATTACTAAGATTATTGACATCCTTTACTTTGTCTTATAAGAGACAACCAAATTATTCCCTTTTGATTATTGGTGCGAGTGGTTTAACAGGGAGAAGATCTCATCTAAGCCTTTAAGTAAGGACACATGACCCAGCTATGTCCAATCAATGTTTTCTATCCCCTGACCATGGTAATAAAGCTCATGGATGGTGTTTAACAATAATGATCATTAAAACCTGTTACATGCTTGGCACATATAGCATAAACTTTCAACAAGCTAAAAAAGTAGAAACTATTATTATCTTCAATTTGCAGATGAGGAAACTGAAGCACAGAGGGTCAGTTTCCTGCCAGATGTCAAATAGCTTGTAGGTGGTAGAATTGAATAGAAACCTCAGCAGTCCACATCAGGCTGTATTCAAACCAAGATACTGAGAGTCTAGCCCTTTGCTAGAATCACAGGAAAGGAAGTACTGCAAAGGTAGATCGAAGCAGGAGCTGCTTGACACCATTATGTAGAAACACCTGTCTGAAGAAAAGTCATTGTAGAGGAAAGCAAATGAAAGAATAGACCAAGTTCTAATGATATTGATGGAGGCCTTGGCTCTAGCAGTTTCTGAAGTCTTTAACCTGGGAGTTGACAGTTCTGTTAGCTAATAAATTTCCCTTTTCTTCTTAACTTGCTTTTCGATGGATTATTCTCATAACCAAAACATCCTCACTATTAAGACCAGGAAATGGCAAGCCCAAAGCCTAAAGAAAATTAGGTTGAAAGCCAAATTTTAAATTAAATTTGCGTAAGCAGCTATCACTTACTGCCTTCAGAAGAGTCACCACAAAATTGGTAACTGTGGAAAGAATTAGTGAGGTATACATTCATACATATATATACATACACACATGCATATATATACATATATATATTTGATATATATTTTAATTCTATAAATATTTCTTTAGGCAAAGGGACTAGGACCTGGGAGATGCATGCTCTATGTATATTATGGATTAGGTAGAACAAAGTTAAATCTTGTTAAGCCCTGGGGAGGGTGATAGTTCTTAGCAATCACAGACAAAACCACATTCTTTGAAAGGAAAATTAAAAAAAAAAAAGAAAACATAGTGGGTCAATATGAAATACTACGCTGGAGTAGAACACATAAACACTGCAGTCCAATAGGAAAGCTTTATGTAAAATGGGTGCATGCTGAGGGTAGAGGCATAGGAAAGGATTCTTTTTTTTTTTCCTTATGATGTGTAAATCTCCAAAAGTAAGTAGTGAATTGTAAGAGAGTTTCCAGAGTAGAGAGAAACATTCTAAATTTGGTGTGCAACATGGAATTCTGTATTCTAAACCTGTGTAAAGGCTAGATTCTGGTCTACAAAGATCCTGTCATTCAAAAAATACTCCTTGCTGCATTAACCTAGATGATCTCTGCCCACCCTCCAAGAGGGCAAAGAGTGCCCAGCCAATAATAGAAGTGTCTAGAAACAGTCTTAATACTATCAGAGAATCATTCCCTCATGCTGTCCAGCAATCTCCCTTGGTACCTGCTACTTGAAAGTGCCCCTCTTATAATCAGCCTCTCTGATATACTCGTGCTGCCAAAGAGGGTGCCCCTGAAGGCACTTAAGGGGCTTGAAGGCTATATGGTTACAGAATCAGTTTCATATTTGAAGGATTTCTACCTACCATTATGTCAGTGTTTGAAGAGGGGGGAAAATACCCAATAAAATTGCTTTTATGAAAACTAGAGAAAGGCTGCCTCCTCCCTTTCTAACCCAATCTTAAGCAATTTGTGCAGTAACAATGCCTACAACCTGCTTTCCAATTTCGTTTATTACTTTTTCCCTTTCTGATTGGACAATTTTATCTAGACTAGTTATAACAGCACAGCATTGGGTCCTCTAATTTATGTGTTAATGTGGTATTCTGGAAGCTTGATGTTCAAATGATGAATATCACCTGGGAAGAAGATTGGAGAGCAAAAGAACTGGCAAGTTGCCTTGTGGAAATAGCTTTCAACTTTATCAAACCATGGGGTAACATGTCAGATTATATTACGTATAATTAATTATTAATGCAGGCTGGGCCTTAGTTTGAAAAGCACAAACATGCACTTCCAATAATTTCCTTCCCATGGAAAATCTGTTGTGTCCCTCAAATTGAGCAGCAAAATACCCCTCACAAAATACCTTAAAGCTTTCATTTCTCCAGATTTAGCATGCATCTGAGACAAGAAAGCTTTCACAAGCCTCCTTGCCATGGACAAAACAGAGATGTGTTTTTGCTTAATTAAAATTCTTTTTTGGCAACAGATGTCCTTGCAAAAATAGCTCAGAGCTCGGTGAAGCATTTTTATAGGCTGGAGTTCAGCGACTAGGAGCCCGTCATCTGCCTTCTCTGCTCTGAGAGCAACACAAGAGACCAGGTGGCTGGTCACAGTTTGAAAAGTGAACAAATGTATTTATTCACTCTGAGCAATTTGCAACCCACTGGGAGAGCAGGAGCCCTCTCCCAGCCCTTAGCTTCTGAGAACTAGGACTGTGGGAGAAAGGGGCTGTTTAATTGCTTTGCACAGTCTCTCTCACTAAAGCAATTAGCACCCAGAGGAAAGTCCGGGAGAAGAACACAGCCAGGCCTCACACCCATATGGTGGCCTGAAATCAGCCTGCCTGCTGTCCAGGCACACGGATGATTCAATCAGTGATGCAGCCATAGGCCCTAGAGCTCTGCTTCCTGGTATGCTGCTGGTGAAATCTTGTCTTCCTATTCCTGAGCTTCTAATCCACCGAAGAACTAGTGTATACTGGGTAGCAGCTCATCAGCTTCACCCTAGCTAACTGTACTGGGAAAAAGAAAAAAAAAAAAATTCTTAACTTTGAGAGTTAAAAAAAGACCACCTAGATCTGTGCTCAGGACTAAATGATTGCTGCCTCGCAGGTGAGAAGTCAGACCAATAGCAGTCAACTGGCCAAATATCTGAATGGAATCAGAAACTTGGTCTTAAATAAATCAGACAGAGGATGAGACTTTTAAAAATAAAAAAGATACTTGCTAAGGATTGTGTGGTTAGGACACATAGCTGCTATGCATAACAACATCCACTGGAAATTATGTGAATCAATTTTGTGTATTTTTTTTAAGCTAGTTGCAAGGCTAGGTTAGAGCAAAGTCATACTGTTTATTTTTAGTATGCCCTGTCAGGGACTGAGCCAGATAATTCAATAGAGAACAACTCATTCATTAACCAAGTTAATTACATAAAGTTATATTTTATGTTAGTAAATTTTTACTGATCACTGAAGCTTTTCTTAAAGCTTAAGGCTTTCTAAAAATATTTAACCACTTTTGTTGGAAATCATTCTAAAATGTATTATACACTTCCCTGTATTGTCACCCAAGATCCAGAGAACACTCATAATTCACAAAAGGATAGATTCATTATTCTTCCTTTTGTGCAAATTATATATATTTATGTTCTATGTGTGGTTAAGCTACTTATTTTTCATTTTCAAAGAATATAATAAAAAATATTACTTCCTTGAATGGGGAAAGCATCAGAGCCATTCATTCCAAATAACTGAGAAGGTAGATGGGGTTACTGAGTAGCATTATTCATACATTAATTTAACAACTACTTAGTGATCACTTACTTTGTCAGATACTATTCCAAGCCTGGGGATTCAAGAGTGAATAAAATATACAAAGTTCTGGACACCATGAAGCTTGCATTATAATAAGGCAGATAGCTAATACAACATTAAATTCATATGCAATACAAGATCAGAGCTAAGTGTTACAAAGAAAAATAAAGAGGATGAGAGAGTGATATGGTGGTCAGGGAAGTCATCTCTAATTAGGTGACATTTGAACAATGATCTGATTGAAATAAAGGAGAAAGCCATGTAGATATTTAGGAGAGGAGAATTTCAGACAGAAGGAGTATTGATTGGGAAACAATTCCTTATGATGTTTCTACATGTCTTGTGACAATTTTGTTGAAAAGGACTTTCAAGGATATTTGTATAGCAAACAGCCTTGGAAGCTAGAGATAGTGTCTCCTTCTGGGGCAAAGGGCAGATTTGTTTACAGACTAGGACAAGAAATATCATCTCTCCCTCCAGGGCAAAGGTTGGGCAAGTTTGCTAGTAGCCACTTTTAAAGATGTGGGTTTTCTGAGCTCAAAGTTCCAGAGATGAGACACAGACCAGTGTGTGTACACCACCCACTCAGGCTTGACTTTGCAACAACTCCAAGGAACTTGAAGGACAAGAGAAACTGATGCAAACAAAAAGCTCAAACTTCCTGCTGTGCCAGGAATAACAAAATGTCTAGATCCTTTTGGGTGCATTGTGAGAAAAAGAAAAGTATTTCAAGAAGGAGGAAATGACAACTGGGTCAAAGACTGAGTATGAGTAAATGAGGACTGAGGACTGACTATTTGATTTGGCAATATGGGGACCATGTTGTCAAATAATAGTTTCTATGGGTAAAATCCCGACTGGAGGAGGTTATAGAGAGAATGCAATAAGGTAGAGACAGTAAGTATAGAAAGTCCCTTCAAGAAGTTTTGCTGTACACCAGAGTAGAGAAAAGGGATGTTGGCTGGAAAAGAATATGAGAATCAAGAAAGGGCTTTTTTGTTGTTCTTTTTTTAATACAAGAGATAAATATATTTGTATGCTGGGAAATTTTCTAGTAGACAATGAAAAATTAATGACATAAGAAAGAACTAGCATCATTGTAAGAAGAAAAGTCTCAATTAGCCAGAAAGGGATGGGCTTCACTGTGCCAGTTGCAGCATTGGCCTGATACCAGAGTGTGGGCAACTGATTCGCTAACAAGAAAGAAGAGCATATAAGGCCCAGGTACAAGTCATGTGCTAAATTTGGTGATGGATGATATAAAAGCTTTCTTCTGATAGCTTCTGTTTTCTCAGTGAGTAAAGTCAGAATCAAGTCATTAGTACAGAGTAAGAGTGGAAGGGCTACTGCAGGTTTGAGGAAAGAGACAATGGAGGGAAACAATCACCTAGGAAGGTGAGAAAGGGCACTGATTGGGAAAAGTAGTAGTACTGCAAGATAACACCATAAAGCATTAAATCCATGTTTCCTCATCTATGGTCTACAGAATAGTAAAAGATTTTAAAAGGTATTTCTGTGGGGGGAAAAAAAGAGTTATTCCATGGACAATTAGGTTGGGATATACGTGGTAGAAAAATTAATCAAATATCTTTACTGGAGGATGTCAGAGGACCTTTAATGAGTTATATAAATGGTGACTTTCCCTAAAGCGCTACAGTATGCAATGTATCATAAATTTATTTGATTGTGGGATATTAATAGGGTTCTAGGAAACATGACTTGAAAAATTGTTGGGTTAATCACTTGATGATTTCTACAATCATTTGTGTGGTCTGGTCAAGTAAGCCTCTGCTCCTCTGAAGTAGAAACAGAAGAATCAGCCATGGCCCATCAGAGAACGGGGTTATAAAACTAGTAACTGATGAATCTGATGAGACACTCTAGTCATTGTGAGATGTGTCATAGCCAGCCTTCTGGGAACTCCATGTCTTCTAAGGAGGCTAAGATTAGATGTGGATTTTAAATAAGTGAAAAAACCTGAGCAATATGGAAAGACAAAAAGCAGCTCCAACAACGCACTAGTGAAATTACACCCGACAGAAAGACCTGGGCCGAGGGAGATTTCTGTTGGCGTTTCCAGAAAGGTGACTGTAGGACAGTCTGAGGATCAGGAGAGGGAGCTTTAGACCAGATAGAAAAGGACCTTTCCCACCTTGAGGGATCTCCAATGGAAGTGATTATAGAATACGTAGGAGCCCTGAGAGAAGAGCCCTCAGGACAAGGGTGAAAAGTAATTTCCTCCTTCAGGAACCTTGAGGGGCAACAAAAGGGGTTCCAGAATAGGAGCAAGATTAGTAAACAGGGTTTATCGAGATAGAGTCTTCCACTGAGCCAGCAGCAGTTCTAATCTGATTTACTTTGGGCTGAAGTCTACATAGCTTAGCGTAACAAGATCTAAAATAAAATCCTTTCTATATTATTAAAAGTTTTCAGTACTATGTAAGAAGAGAATTCTGAAAAAAAACTGAAAAAGCTGGCTAGAATTTCAATAAAATTTTAATTTCTTCAAGTATTGTGACTTTATTTTGACTAATTTTGTCATTATCCCCTGTATTAGAGGTTGGAAATAAATACACACACACACACACACACACACACACACACACACACACACACACACACACACACACCCCATGTCCACAAACTGAGAATGTTCTGCACTCTGAAGAACAGCAAGACCAGGCCAATTGGGAAGACTCTCCTCAACCAGACTTAGAGTGAATGAAAGTAACCTCCAAAAACAGTGGCTACTGCTTTAGAAAAGAAAGATGTCCATGGAAAGAAAGGTATGGTGAGACATGATCTTGTCCAACACAGAAAGGTGGGTGATAACAACAGGTCCCAAAGATCTTTGCAAATGAAAAAAGTAAGTTGGCATTTATTCCTTTTATGAAATACTTTTTGGACTCATCTCTACAGAGGTCTTCCTTTTCTTCTGAATCCCATAAAGCTATTTAAAACAAGGGATGTGGATTATATTTAAATGTAATCCACAAAATAACTCTCTGAGTTAAGTATTGTTATTGTTGTTGTTATAATTCCCATTAAATGGGTAAGGAAACGGAGCTACAGGGGCAAGGTGAACAGCTCAAAGTCACTCACCAGTAAGTTGCAGAGCCTAAGTTCGAGCACAGGCTTCCTGATTACAGAACCCACCTTCTGAAACACTGTATTATATTTTTAATGAACTAAGATAGCATAGATACTTAATAAAGCTTTGTTACTGTTTTCAAAAAAAACATAAAAAATAGGAGACGGAGCAAGATGGCAGAGAAGTAGGAGACCTGGATTTTGTCTGGTCTCAGGAATTCAGCTGAATGGGGATCAAACCATTCTGAACACCTACGAACTCAACAGGAGATCGAAGAAGAGAGTAGCAACAACTCTCTGAACAGAGAAGCGACCACTTACTGGAAGGTAGGACGTGCAGAGAAGTGAATCTGAGGCGATATTCGGGAGGATAGACGGCAGGGGAGGGGGCCTCCGCAGCTTCTGGCAAGTGATACAGCCATGGAGCACAAAATCAGAACTTTTAGAAGTCGGGTCCGCTGAGGGACTTCACTCCAGTGGCTAAGCAGGAGGTAGAACCTTCGCGGGACAGTGTGGTCTCAGGACCCTCAGGGTCACAGAAAGACCGGGGGTGCCTGAGTGCGGCAGAGCTCCCACGTATCAGAGCGGGGAAGCCGGCTGCAGAGACGGAGCCGAGGCGCAGGCTCTCAGCTCAGGGTCGCCATAAACTGGGATCTGCAGCCCAGTCGGCCCACTGGTCCCCAAGCAGGGACCCAACAAGCGGCAGAGCCAGGGAGACTCCCCTTCCTCCCCCAGGAGGAGCGGCGGGGGAGCGCAGCGCAGGGATCTGCTGGGTTTGGAGACTCCACACGGGGTCGGGTGCCAGACATAGAAACTCTTGGTCACAGGCCAGGTGAGCACGGAGTGCGGCCAAAAACCAGGGAGATGGGAGTGACTGACTGCTTTTCTCTGGGGGCGCACTGAGGAGCGGGGCCCCAAGTTCTCGGCTGCTCCAGGCAGAGATTGGGAGGCCACCATTTTCAGTCTCATCCTCCAAAGCTGTACCGAGAGCTTGCAGGAACAAAAGCTCCCGAGAGCAAACCAGAGCAGATTGCTTAGCCGGGACTCACAAGGGCGGGGCAATTCCGCCTCCAGCAAAGACATCTGGGAAGCACAGCAACAGGCCCCTCCCCCAGAAGATCAGCACAAACAGCCAGCAAAGACCAAGTTTACCAATCAAGGAGAATGGGAGAACTCCAACACTAGGGGAATACTGCACATAGAATTCATGGCTTCTTTACCATGATTCATTAGTTTTTCAAAGTTAATTTTTTTAACTGTTTTTTTTTTTGAATTTTTCTTTTTCGCTTTTTCAACCAACATCTAATCAATCCCTTTTTTAAAAAAAAAATTTTATTTTTCATTTTTAGAGTCATATTCTATCCCTTCATAGAAGTTACACTTATTTTTGG